>NC_065590.1:28074190-28377107 GCF_024542745.1 Macaca thibetana thibetana
ATTCATGAAATATTTACTGAATATCTAATATGGATCTAGATCTGTAATCATAGCACGACATACTAATATTGAACATTTAATATCCAATCTGTTTTTTTTTTTTTTTTTTTTTGAACAGTCTCCTCTGTTGCCCAGGCTGGAATGTAGTGGTGCAATTTCGGCTCACTGCAAAATCTACCTCCCAGGTTTGTGATTCTCCTGCCTCAGCCTCCCAAGTAGCTGGCATTACAGGCGTACACCACCACACCTTGCTAATTTTTATATTTCTAGTAGAGATGGGGTTTCACTATGTTGTCCAGGCTGGTCTTGCACTCCTGGTCTCATGTGATCTGCCCAGGTCAGCTTCCTAAAGTGCTGGGATTACAGGTGTAAGCCACTGCGCCTGGCCGAATATCCAATCCTTAACATATGTAAACATGATCTCTCCATTCTTGAAGCTAAGCTTGGTTGAATGGGGGAAATGGACATTAATTCAGAAATCATATGCACAAATATAAAACTATAATTTTGACAAGTGTTGAAAGAAGGAGGTTCACAGCTTATGAAGACTATACTTTTTGGCTATAACTTGCAATATAGGTCAGGGAAAGTTTTTATAAGAATATGATTTTGACATGATTTGAGTGTTGTGAAAGTTTAACTAGGTAGCAGAAATAGCAGCATGTTCAATGACCTTATTATGCAAGGGGGCATTCTAAATTTAAGAACCAAAGAAGTAGTCACTGTGTCTAGAGAGAGGGAATGAAGAATCATAGTACTAGATGAAGCAGGAGAGTTTGATATGCTCTATACCTTGTAGGAACTTTCAGGTTGTTTCTGTTATATATTGCAGCATAACAAACCATTCTATAACTTAGTGGTACAAGTCAATAACAATTTTATTTTGTGCTTATGGATACCAATACTTGTATATTGGTAACTCAGAAATAGCACAGTGAGCATGGCCCTCCTCTGCTACACTAGGTCTGGAGCTTCAGCTGGAAGAACTCGAATGAATAGAGGAGGAAACAACTGGGCCAAGAAGATCAACTTACAAAATGGTTTCATTTCCATATCTAGCAACTGAGTGTATATGGCTGAAAAATAACTCAGCTGGGACTGTCAAACAAAATGTCTACCTGCGGCCTCTCCAGTATGTTAGTCTTAGGGTTATCCTGCTTCTCACATGGAAGCTTAGCATTCCAGAAGTAAGTGTTCTACAAGCAAGACGGTTGTGCGACCTATGTAGTCTAGTCCTGGAAGCTATGTAGTGTCATGTCTACTGTGCTTTATTGGGCGAAGCAGTCATAAGCTCAACTAGTTTTGAGGGGAGGGAATATACACTCCAGCTCTTGGAAGGATAGTCAGAGAGTTTGTGGCCATGTTTAAAAACCACACATGGAAGATGTTAAGGAGTCATTACTTTTATCCCAAGAACACTGGTTATGGAATAAGGAACAGATTAGAGGGTAACTAAAGTGTAGCCAAGTGAACAAGCTGAGTGTTTAACAAAGCAGTCCGGGTAAGAATTATCACTAGCTGGGACCAGAGCAGTATTGGTAGAGAAGAAGAAAGTGAATAACTTTGAGAAATGTTCTGGAGGTTAAGTCAGGGTACTTGGTGATGAATTAGTGAAGAGAGGTGAGAGGAAGAGAGGTGACAAGAATAAGTCCCAGATTGCTTGGTTTATACAGTTGGGTGCATAATAGAGCCTTTTTCTGAGATTAGGAATAGAACTAGGAATAAGACAAGAGAGAAGGATAATGAGTTTATTTTAAGAATAGTAAATTTGGGATAACTTTGAAACATCCAAAATGAGACATTAATTATATGGTTATGGAAAAGAGAAATTAAATCATTTTACATTGTATTATATTACCTAAATTGGTTATGGTAGGAGTGCATGATTCGGATGGTACTCAATGAGCCATCAAAATGAGTTTGGTAGAAGTGCGTGATTCAGATGGTACTCAATGAGCCATCAAATATTTTTTGAGCAACTACTATGTGAATGCAGGTATAGTAGGAGAGGCGTTACAGATACATTTCTTACCCTTGAAGAAGCTACTGTGTAGTTAGGACAGCATTAATGGGACTACAGAATGTTAAGAAATAAACAAATTATAACAATTAAGACAACATTGTATTGTAGTGGGTTGGAGCTGTAAAGAGGACTAGGATAGCCTACTACCTGGAGAAGAAGCCAAATTCCAATGAGTCATCTGAGGACATAGCTGTGTTACAATGTACACGCACAGGTGTTCAGTGATAAACATGTTATATAATAAGAATTCAGAGCACCTGTTCAGAGCTGATTTATTGTTAGATAAATTGCCATAATGACATGACATTATTTGCAATAGTGTGTTTGTGTTTGATAGTTGATAAAATCTAGATGATGCTTTTACGTTGTTACTCCCCTCCTAGTCTCTCCAATATAACCTCTGTTCATGACACTTAGGGAATTTTAGTGCTAGGACAATTTTAGAAGGAACTCTTAATGAGGGATCCAAGCATCTCTCAAAATCTGATCCTCTCCAATCTTCTTGTGCCTTTCCTGTGAAATAAATCACATTTTGCAGAGATTCCTTGGAATTGTATAAATGACCCTGCAACAGGAGAATGATGTGTTATCAAATAGAAGATGCAGGTAATAAGTTCTAGTGCAGTGGAGGTTGTGACAGGTTATTGGGTCATTATAGTGACTTAGTGTGCCATGAGCAGAATTTAACAAAGTGAAATAGAAGACGATGGAATAGAAAATAATGGACTGGAACCAGTGGAGTATAATACAATGTATTGAAATGCATTGCTATTATTACTATACACATGATATATTTAGATGGACTAAAGTGGATATGTAAGCTTTCATTCCATTAAAAATTAAAAAAGAAACAACAAACAGGCTCAACAGTGCACCAGATTTGCATGGAGCATGGCCTTAATGTGTTCCATGTGGGATTAATATATAATCCAGCTAGAACCACCAGATGCATTAAACATCTGTAATCTTTGATTTCCTATTATTCATTTCGAGATTTCCCCTAAATTTTATATTTATATATATTTTATAGTATCAATAAACTCAAAATTTCTACTAATATTGTTTTAATTTTTATACATTATAAGGAAAAGTATTGCTTTATATAATGTATCAATATCCCCAACAAAATGTGACGTTTCAGGACAGGACATTATTTTAGTCTTATTTGTATGCCTAGTATCCAGTTCAGCACTTGAAGACTAGTGTTAGTTTTAATACATGTTTGTTATGGCAGTGAAATAAGTGAATTTGTTCATTAATAATGTACTCAGACAATTATTTTGTCTAATCTTTTGGTTTCAATGTAAGAGAAAAAAAGCTGGTGCTTAAGGGGACTGGCATGCTCTTGTAGAAGCTCTTCCCCTCTTTGATGAAAAATAGGTAAAGCCTGGCTTCCTGGCAACTCATTATTCTCCTACTTCAGATCTCCTGCCCCAGGCTTCAGGCTGGTCCTTTGAGAACATTATTCTGGTCTTCTAGCTCAGTTGTGTAGAATCATGCCACCGTTTTCCACTTGAATAATAATAATGATGAATAGTAACGAATGAATCTGAAGTTATCCGGCCTGCAACTTGCTCTCCAGTGATCAGGTTTTGTTTAGAAAACCATCTTTATACTTGGTGAGTGTAAAGACGTTCATCACCTTCTGTTCATCACCTTCAGGGATAGATCAGTAAGAATGGGGCCTCGTGGTAGAGCCCCCGTGCTACACTGAGCTGCTTTAGCTGCTTTGGCCAGTGGTGTTGGGCATCAGAACTGGCTCTATGATGAAGAGAAGTAGACAGAACCTGCCATAGTGTGATTTCTAGGCTCCCAAGAGAGTCCATCTATCCTAACTTGTTATTTATACATATTTTGTTTATCAGTATACAGTTATGTAAGAGAATTTTCTTAATCTTGTTGTTTCTGTTATCATTCTTAGAAAAGTCTCTGCTACATAGTGAAATGTTAGAACTTGGTGGGGCAAAGATTAGAAGAGAATTCCTAAGCCTGGTATTCCATGACACTTTCTCATCTACATAGGACTAATAATCCTAAGTAAAATCTTCTCATCATGGCTACTTCCCAAATCTAAGTAATAAATTCAGTGAATTCCTCTAAAAGGTCACCTTGATAATACATCTGCCACCTGAGAAAGATCTAAACTTTCTTGTCTGGCTTACCAGCTCAGAGGACTTCTATCAAATTAGCCATTTTTCATTTTGGAAGTAGAGATTGGCAATGGGAACCTCGGTAGAGAAAAATACGCACACATCTTCAAATATAAGAGATCACATCCTCCATATCCAAATATCTCAGTAATGCCCCTGCCCCTTTAGCCTTATTTGGATCTCAAATATTGGAGTTTTCTTTCTTTTTATAAAATACTAAACCCGTTTTTAAATTTGTTTTCACAGAGGGACCAGTTGTGCAAGTTTGTCTAAATATTTTGCACCAAATAATCATAAAGAATGTCCCTGGGACCTTAGGTCAATTTTAGTGGCCTGAATTCTCAGAATATCAAAGAAAATACTTACACTTTGGAGGTGGAAATATAAGGAAACTGATTTGTCTAAAATGTTCATCGGATAACATGTGGAAACTATACGTTTTGAGATTAGAAATAAGAATTTGACATTTTAATTGGTATTCCTTGTGTTCATTGGGTTAAAATTTCTCAAAATATCAATCTGTTTTAGTGACAGAAATTTCAACTAGATCAAAATGACAGGGTTTGCAGCAGAACCATAAATCTGGCAGTACTTATGTTCAGGTTCCTTCCTACAGTGGTAGTAATTTGCTTTTATGTCAGACAATCTCAAGGATATGCTCGTAATGGGGTTCTAGTGAGTTGTTGGGAATCTGTAGGGCAAAATGGGACATGAATTAGCTGACATTTTCCCAGCTGAAGTATCGTTCTTATTCGATCAAATGTTGATCGATTAGCAAGAAGGGGAAAACAGCTGGGCTTTTGGAATTGGATGTGTATTAGTCTGCCAGACTTATTTCTTTACTATCTCTTTGAAGTGTCTTGAAGGAGTGTCGGCTCCTAATAATTAAATTACTTAGGGTAACACTTCTTTGAATCTAAGTCTTTGGGATGAGTGAATGTGAAGAGGGAACATCAGGGAACCTCAGAATCAGGACACTTCTTCTGTTTTTGAACATTATAATTGTTTTGGGGAGAGATTTTTTTTTTTTTTTTTTTTTTGAGTTTTGGAACTTCCTATAAAGAAAAGTCAGAGGTTTTTTCAGACTCACTAGTATTATAAAAGTTCAGACTCAATTGGGACAAAGTAGATTGAGCTGGCTCTTCTTTAAAAAACTGCATATAATTTTTACATGTTTTAATTTCTGCGTATGTTTTTATACTAATATGTTCAATAAGCAAAAAATATTTTTTAGTCTACCATGTACCTGATACAATAAAGGGTCTTGCAATTATGTAACTGAACCTATTTTCATTGTACATATCCCCCTGATATGGAGGGGAGTGAATAACTTACCAAATTTCTCAGGGTGTGGGCAGTATCCTATTTTGTTTGTATTTTTGTTATTTGTGCATATTTTATTATTATAGGGTTATGTAAAAGAATTTTCTTTATCATATTATTTGTATTCGTTGTCATCCTTAGAAAAGTCTCTGCTACACAGTGAAATGTTAGCACTTGGTGGGGCAAAGATGAGAACATGGCTCCTTATATTTTTAAATGAAAGCTTTTGTTATAGAGCTAGTTTGTATAATACCATGGGGGAAGTGAACCTCTTAATGGATAATAAATGAGAAAATGTTCAGGCAGGGGACACACATCATTTAAAACTGCTATAACAGAATGGGAGTTCTAGTTAGAGATGGCAGATTGCAAACATACATTTGATTCCTCTCCCCTCTGATATTCACTATGACAAAGGATTTTTAAAATGGCATACATTCTGAAGGGCAAAGAGAGAGAAGATAACCCAACAGTGAAATGTTCAGAACCTAGAAAACAAATGCATAGTGGCAATGACTTAGCAGACATGGCAAAACTAAATCCTAAGCTTAAAGTATGGAAAGCTATTAAGCAATAGAATATCTATGGGTGGAATACACCTCCGAAAGTGTCATAATTTGGAAGGACCAGATACCTTTGGAAATGATGATAAAAGTGGGGTTAAAACCAGGAAGTCTGAGAAACAGATCCATGTGTCTGCCTCATCTCCACATTGCAGGGGATTCTCTCCCTAGTCTCTAATTCTCTGAAAAGAATTAAACAAGTTGGGTGATGGACTGGTGTAGATATTTGCATTGTGGAAAATAAACTTAAGGAAATCAGCAATAAAAATACAAAAGATCTGACAGTATTGAAATTGTAAACAATGTCAGTAATTAATTCACCATAAAGGAAATACCAGGAGAACTAAAATCAATTAAAGAGATATCTACCTCACTGATAAATCAGAGAAATCAAAATTATATCAACCCTGAAATACCACTTCAAATTCAGATTGGGAAAAAAATGTATTGTCAACTATTGAGAGGTAGTAGAGAAATGGAAATTCTCTTGTTATGCTGGTGGGATACTAATGAGTGTGTATTCAATTTATAAGGAATGTGGCATTTCCTAGACAATGAAGTCCCGTGTTGTCAAATCTATCCTACATGTGTAACCTTACAACACTCACACACTGACACGTGGAGATATTCACAAGGGTGTTCATTAAGGATTTGTTTGTTCTAGCAAAGTTGAAATCCATCTTGTTGTCCACCTAGTGAAAAGAAGAATGTGCCTGTCCTTGAATATGACACAGCTTTTCCTAACGTAACTTTAAATAAATCTTGTTAAACATTATAAATATGAAAAGTAGGTGACCAAATGAGACATATAGCACAATCCCAATTACTAAAGTATGAGTATTCAATACAGAGTATGGGTCTCTAAGAAAATTGGTGATGTTAGAAATGGAACTGCAGGTGCAGGATAAATGAGAAAGATTCATAAAATAATGACAGTGAGTTATTAAATAAGGATAATCATTAGCGAAATTCTCAGTCTCTGGAATCCCTAAGCAAAGGGTAACAAAAAGTAAACCGCAAAAGGTAATCAGAAGTGAGGAGAAAAGTCAGCACAGTATCTGACACAAAGTACTTGTTCAATAATTGCTTCCTGAACAAACGAATAAATAAATAAATTTGTGAATGAGCAAATTTAAAAAGAGTGAATAATATATGTTTAATGTGCTATAACCTTATTATGTGGAATAAGAAGTATGTACAAATATAAAATGCAACCAAGGAGCATTTTTCTATATAATTTAAACAGATACACACTACAATGATTGATAATTGCTTTGGACTGGGGATTTAGTTATGATTATTTATGAAACTGAGGGGAAAATGCGGAATTGATTTAGACGATGCTGATTGTGCTGAAAAAGCATGATGTTTGTTGGAATTCAATTAATTATATGCATTCCTGACCATCCTAGGGGCTCTTAGGTCTAATCATAAAAAAAGGAGACCATGATCAATTTAGAAATCTCTTTAAGGCAAACATATTTCAGTGGGAAATACATTTTCCTATCTACAATGTTTGGTTCAGCATAATTAACATGAATAATTCAGGACAATTTCCTGATAGTTATTATATTTGAGAGTTTAGCTGGATCCTAACTGCCCTCAAAGTGTAGTCAGCATGTAAATTTCTCAGAACAGAGTGGAAAGTAGGTAGTTTGATTAAAATGTAATACATATTTTGAATTAACAATATTCAGGGTCTTAACAAAATGACCTTAACAATATTATTTTATAAAAATACATTTGCATAATTGTTGCAATGACGTCGCCGTCTCTTCCTAAGTCTCCCCCTAAGCCACCTAACGTATTTAATTTCTCTGTTAATCAATAAACTTTCATGAAATGGAGCATAGTTTATTTTATAGTTCATTTTAAGTTTAATGTCAGCTAAATGAGGGAGTGTGGTTTTAACCTAAAGAAAGTACACAAAAGCTCCGCTATTATAGAAATGAGAATGTTTGAATCAATTGCTTGTACTGGGTCATGCCATATTTACATTCTACAGCAAGACCTTTACCTTTGTGAACCTCTGATTTGGTTCCCTTTCGTTGTGTATAAAGGCATTAGGTTATAGGATGTGTTGTAAGAGAATGGAATTCATATGTGATAGTGTGATTTTATTTTTAAAATTTCATACTCTCTGAGTCAATTTTAAATATTTTCAGTATAAACAAAACATCTAAATGCAGGAAGATCTCTTGAGCTCAGGAGTTTCAGGTTAGAGTTAGCTAGGATTGTGCCACTATCCTCTGGCCTGGGCAATTGAGCGAGACCCTGTCTCTAAAAAGTAAACAAATAGAATGTAAATATAAATAAATTAAATAATAAAATAAATGTCTAAAAAATAGAAAATACATTTATTCTTCTGATACTAATTTAACCTCTCTGGAACATCCAAATTGTGACTACTTTAATCCCAAATTTCTATGTGCCCACTTTTCCATTGCCATAGAGGATTAAAAAGATGGTAAGATTTTTCACACTACCAGTTTGCTAGCCACAATTTTTACAATAATCAAGCTTTTAGAATCAACTGTCAGTTTATATTCTAAGCCTTTTTATTGATATTAGGAATATATACTTACGCTATATTCCTTGCATTTTGAGAGGTGTTTCTTACTTCATTATAGAAAATAAATAGGAGACATCAAGAGAAGAGCTTTGCATCCGTCTCTCTGAGAAGTTCCTCATTTATTATTACTACTGATAAAGGTTAATTTTGAGAAAAATCACTTAGTATCAGCATCAATTGCATCTTCTAACAGAATGTCAAAATTAAGCAGAATTAGTGGCCCAATCACAAGCAACATTGGACCATAGAAGCACCCTTCATAGAAGCAGCAGAGCCGACCTATGGGAAAGCAGGTTAGAAGATAATCTTCCACAGGCAGCTTACTCCCAACAGGACGAGGGAAAAGCCAACCCAGGTATGTCCATGTAACGGTACCAAGTGTTCCAATCAGAGAAACCACCACTTTTCTCTGGGATAAAAAGTGTAATGGGACAGAGTAAGGGCACCAAGAACACTGATTGCATTTGTCTACTGAAAAGGGGAATATCACATGTGGAGAAAAGGCATTCTCCCCCAAATTCTGTTATAAAAATTCTGTGTATATATATATATACACATACACACACACACACACACACACAGACACATATATATACACACACACACACACACACATATATATATATATATATATATGCATATTCCTTACCTTGTTTCTTCAGAAGCCAGTTTCCTCCTTCTTTGTGGTACATTTCTCCAAATTTCTTATTTCAGAAGTAAGAAATGCTATATGTCTATATGAATATATATACAGTTATAATATATTTATTACACACATTCACACACACAATTGATATGACTGCAAATTTAATGGAGACATTACAGTATTACTAATATAGCCATTGAGAATAAACACTCCCAACCCTGAAGCTCACATAACTTATAGCCCAAGAACTTGCCTGACCTCCCCAAATTTGTTTTCCAAAAGTGAAAAACTTGGACCAGGACCTGTGATGATCCTCTCAGGGTAGTGCTCTTCTCACACTAGGATATGGTGTTTCTTACAGTAACTATTAATAACTAATAACACTGTCTTTAAAACACATGGGTGAATTACTTTTCCAGCACTTTTAGTGCTGCCATTTTCAGGTTGTATTATATATTTATTCGTTTCATCCACATGGTCATATAGTCATACTTCTCTGTTTCCAATTTTCCTGTGGTAGAGGTCTAGTATGTAGAGGAGGAAAGCTGGTGTTATTTTCCAGGGCTGTGAAACTTAGTGCACGGTTTTAAAAATCAGAGTCATGCTTAATATTATATCACTATAGGAGATAAGAAAATAAATCCACTCTTAGGTACATCTGCTTACTACAAAAAACATATTGACTAAAGTAATCCCACATTTTAAAGAAACATCTAGCATTGAAATAGTGATGATGTCTAGTATTGATACAATTTTCTGAGCTAAACTTGATTGAAGCAGTTGGGCAAGGACATGTAAGTCCACAGCTCTAATGCAACAACCTTGGAAGTGATTGAGACAACAGGAAATGCCTCTTTTGGAAATAAGCTGGGAGGAAAAGTGTTAGTGGGAAGCAGGCCCCTCCTTTAGACAGAAACAAGAGAAGAACTCCTGGTGAGGAGCCTGAAGCCAGGTCATAGGTCAGGGCTTCTATAGCATTTATGCTGCTTGTTCGGAGGATTCTTTGGGAATTTACCCTAGAAACATAAATGAAGTTGGAACCCAAAAATAGGCAGTCTCTTTTTTGAATAATTACAAAATACATTTCATACTGAGGTTGTGTTGGAGCCACTTCTTACCACCTTTACCAATAAAATGGGCTTTTTCTAGAGACCCTCATTGTCAGAATGAATAATTGGTGCCCATTCTTTTCCATTTTTCTCCTCCAGCTTCTCCCTTCCCTGATGACATTGCCTTATTCTCCTAGCTAACCCAAAGAATATTGGAAGTTTTATACCTTTCTTGCTTAATGTCTTTCTCTGGTCTTGTTAGCTATTCATGCTTCTCAGTGTTCACTCATCTTTCCAGAGCCATCTTAAATCTTATTGACCCATCACATGTGAGTCAGTTAGGAGTTTGCAGATGCAACTAACTGAAACCCAAACACAAAATAGAGTGTTAGTTCACATAAGTCGATGTTGAGAGATCAGGCAGGTTTTACAGTTGGGTGGATCATGAACTGAAGCACATCTTAAAGGACTCAGGTATTTGATGTCACTCCACTCTGTTGTCTGCTTCCTATGGTTGTGGTTTAAGAGTAAGGAAGAACTTGGGAGGCTGAGGCAGGAGAATGTAGTGAACCCAGGAGGTGAAGCTTGCAGTGAGCTGAGATTGCGCCACTGCACTCCAGCCCGGGAGACAGAGCGGGACTCCATCTAAAAAAAAAAAAAAAAAAGAGTGGGAAAGAACTGTTCCGGAAGATGACATCCAATGTTTTCTTTTAAGTCAATGGCCAGAAGTTGTCATGTGCTCATTTCTGAACTAATGCCTGATAAGAAAGATGGCACTATCCTTAGATTAGAGTTGCCAAATCTTGGTGCTATTCACTTTTGTGGCCAGATAATTCCTTTTATGCAGAGCTTTCTCGTACATGGTAGGAGGTTTAGCACCATCCTTGGAGGCTATCTACTGAACGCCAAGTCTCCTCCACTATGTGACAACCCAAAATGTCTGTCAGCATTATCAAATGTCCCCCAGGGCAAAATGGTCCCCAGAACTGCAGCTTTAGACCCATAAAGTTAACCGCTCAGGATAAAGGTGAGCTTGTGGTACCCAGCTCCATAAGACAGAGGTGGCTACTCTATCAACGACAACAAAAAAAGTTTCTTTGAACAATTAATTAGAGGACAATGGTGATGTGTGACTAATCAACAATGTAAATTACACAGTTAAATCAACTCCTCTTTTAATATTGCTGATGATCAATCCAGGATAAGCCTGACACTCCTCATTTAGGTTCCCATCCATTCTGACTGGCTATGGAAGGGGAATTTCTATAAGGAGAATGGCCTGAATAAGAAGCAGGAAGCCGGCCGGGCGCGGTGGCTCAAGCCTGTAATCCCAGTACTTTGGGAGGCCGAGATGAGCGGATCACGAGGCCAGGAGATCGAGACCATCCGGGCTAACACGGTGAAACCCCGTCTCTACTAAAAATACAAAAAACTAGCCGGGCGCAGTGGCGGGCGCCTGTAGTCCCAGCTACTCAGGAGGCTGAGGCAGGAGAATGGCGTGAACCCGGGAGGCGGAGCTTGCAGTGAGCTGAGATCCGGCCACTGCACTCCAGCCTGGGCGGCAGAGCGAGACTCCGTCTCAAAAAAAAAAAAAAAAAAAAAAAAAAAAAAAAAAAAAAAAAAAGAAGCAGGAAGCCTTGCTTCTGTGAAAATATCTCTTGTCTGTCCTGTGTCATGGCTGCTCAAAGAGATCACAGTCCTACAGCTTCTACTACCTGGACAGAAGAAGTGGTGCTCAATTAACTCCATTAGCACATCACTGTTAGCATGTGAGATTTGTCAGGAGTTGCAGGATTTTCAGAACATTTGCTGTGAGTTGTGGAACCTTGGGGTAAACTGAGCATCTTTTGGACAAATTGGCTCACCTGGTGGCACTTAAATGGACCTGTCCTCATACGCATCTGTCCATTGAAATGCCCAATAGCAGGACTTACCATGCTGCCTTCCAAATCTTTGGCTACATCCCTCATTTCAGTGTAAAGAAGTCCTCTGCTCCTCAGGAAGCCATGAATGGTACAGAAGATGTCCTCTAAATTCCTTTACTACAAAGATGACAAACAGAAGATAAATGTTAATTAATTTGGAGTTTACTGGAACATAGCTCCAGATAAACCCAGCTCTCAGCATGTGGAGTATCATTACATGCTGGCATTAACCTCTTTCTTTTGTGAACCCTCCTGGGCATTGGCCTGGATACCTGAGGCACTGATTTCTGTTTTAATGTTAGCAGATGCAGGAATCAAGTTGCTTTCCTCCAGCCTTATCACCACTTATATAACACAATGAAGATCCTGTTATTTTAAATGAAGCAACTGTCTCAGATAAAGGAGGCTTTTGACATGACTTAAATTTTTAGCTGACAAGGAATGGAGTTCCAAATATGTGCATTTATCCATCTATTCACACACATTTATTTATCAGGCATTTTGTAAGTTCCTAATGGCACATTGATGTTTAAAGCAAAATCTCAGCCATCAAGGAAATCAGGGCCTAACTGGGAGAAGAAATGTGTAGAAAAATTATTAAAGTAGGCTGTAAAATGTGTCATAAGAGAAAAGAACAAAGTGTTGTGAGAGGACAGAGGCAGCACACTTCTAAAAGCAATCTGTGATCCAATTCCTGCTAAGAAACAGGCTACATTCAAAGAATTTACTAATAAGAGCTTAGTGGAGTGACTACTTACAGAAGCATGGGTTGGATTTGGGAAACAAACTTGAATAGCAAAGTAGCCAGGTACTAGCAACAGTGAAAGCCTAAGGGCCTGAAGAGGTAAAAGGAGAACAACATTACTAGAACTCATAAACAGTGTAGCCATTGGAAAGGAGCTGTCCAGGGCACTTGAGGTTGTGGGTAGAAGAGCAAGAGAAGCATAGTACTGCCAAAACTGTAGTTCTGGATGAAGTGGTGGTGTGCAGAAAAAATACCTAATCTTTCTCACTTCATGCCTTCTGAATTGGTGTGGCTACCTCTCATTGGCTGTTGCCAACTAGAAAACATGGCAAGGTGACGTGTTCTATAGAAGCAACCTCTTGGTAAACAAGGAAAGACAAAAAGGGCAAAAATGGAACATATATTTAGTACCAGGAGGGCAGGATGCATAGAAAAGGTGCTATTTATTGGGTCCCAGTAACTGAAACCAGGTTGGGAAGATCTTTGGGTTCTCATACCACTTCATTTAGTAGAGATAAAAAGACATTGGCAGACCGAAGAAAATGTGGTTTCTTTCTTTAGCTTTTTCCCTTCTTTCATTAGGGTTTCTGCAGACAGACTCTATGCATGTGTGTGGGCATGCACGTGCGTGTGTGCATGTGTTTGCATGTGTGTGTGTTCACTTCTCATTTGCATGAAGAAAAACAGCTTTACTATGACCAGAATAAAATTAAGGTTTTTAATATGATTTAAAAAAGTGAAGTAGAAGCAAGTGCTACAACTACTAAGAAATTATTTTAATTTAAAAAAAAAGTTACTGACCAGGGAAGAAATTTGGTGGATTAGGACAATAAATAATTTATTAGTAGGGTTTTCATAGTGGGGCTTTTAAGCAAGTTCATAACCTTACAAAAATGCAAAGTATTGTTACTTTATAGACTTTGAGGTGCCGAGAGAACTCCTAACAGACTAGGAAGTCTAATATCAAAGCAGATATCAGTTTTCTGTTTTTTACCTCACAGCTCATGTTGATCAGAGATGCCCATATATTTTAGGTTCTCATTAAAACTAAGGTGGCTTAGTATGCTCTGTGATATGTAATTTTGTCCCTGCTCCTATTTCATCTGGGCTTCAGACAACTGAGGTTTTTAAAAGATGCTTAGAATAATTGGCCAGATACTTCTGTATTTCCAAAAGTGTTTACAATTAGGTTGGCTTTTTTCCCTTCAAGCTTAGTTGAAAAAATGACAAAGGATGAGCTGTTTGTGTATCATTAATCTGTATCCTCGTTAACTAAAGTAAGATCTTTAGTCAAAAGGAAGAGATTAGGCTAATGATGGTTTCTGGCTGTTTGATTGTTTATCACTCCTTTTGTCATTTTTCACCCTCAACATCCCGTTGATTGAGCCAATTGTGAGTACAGGCAATCAATAAAACTCCAGGTGCCATGATTTGGCACTCCTCTGGCATACATTATGTGAGATGGGGGAAATGAGACTGTAGCACAGTTCATCAATAAAGAATTTAGGAAAATTTAGAAACACACACACACACACACAGCAAAACATTGGAAAATTTTCAAGCCAAGCATATGCAGTTGTGTTTTGTGGGTGTATATTTGTGTAGGATTATGAATTAAATAGTATTTTGGCAGAACAAACATGCAGTATGTATGCGGAGGAAGTATATATTAGTCTTACACAGACTATGTATCCTAACATATATTCTATTGGCATCCATTTCACCTGTAGACTATGTGTACATGGGTGCTTTGAGCAACTGACAAGTTTTGAATAGTTTTAACAGATCTTAATCTTTTTTACTTACAACAAGAAAGAAAAAAAAGACAAAATCATTTCTCTTGCTTTCAGAGATATTAGTCCATAAGCATTTGATAAGCATGTTATTCAATAGTCGATATGCTATAAAAATTAAATTTCCAACATAGTTCCTCTCCACATGAAAATATATTTTAGAGAAAATCAGAACCACTAGACGTAGGTAAATCTCAATTCGAAAATATTTTAAATTATTAAATAATTTGAAAAATGAATTTCTTAACTTCGAATATAACATATGTTATAAAGTTAGTTGTAAATGAGTACTAATTAACAAAAGTTAAGTGAATGGAAAGAAAATCAACAATCTTACATAGTCTATAATAAACATAAAAAACTTTTTAGCTTATAAAAGATGAAATGTTGAAGTTCACCAATTAAAATAAGTTATCAAGCCTATTAGGGAATGCATACAGGTTTTGTAAACTGTACGTTTTAAATGATTACCAATTTCCAACCAGAGCTTCTTTATTTATGAATAAACCCTTTAGATCTGGAAAAGAAAGCATTATTTTGGTCTCAAGTCACTTAAAAGCATACGGACTGTAAATGAGCTATGACACGTTCTGTAGTATAGAATTTGGAATTAGGGAGGTTGAAGGTTGGAAGTGTTTGCTAAATCTGGCCATTCCACATTCCCATCAGAACCACCGTTCTCTTTATCCTTCCTCATTCTTCAGAGGAAAAGAGAGTTTAGTGTGAGAAATGGTGTCACCGGTATGAATTATTTTTATTTTTAAAATTGAAATTTTTAAAAATTGTTATGTATTAGTTGTACAAATTTAGAGTGTATGTGTGATCTTTTAATACATATATAAAAGGTGTAACAACCCAATCGGGGTAATTGGTATGAATTATTTGCACCTGGCTCTGTTAAACTGAGGAGCCCACTGGAGACCTGCTCCTGAGTAGTGATGCTGTCACTGTGGCTGTGGAGATGACAAAGATAATGAAGAGACACTGCGTGAGCAGCTGTTATTACACTGTCCTTGCTGTGTGACTTGAAATCAGGGAGGAAAACAGCCTAACAGTGATGTCCACCGCAGCTGGGTGTGATCTCGCTGATCGTGCTCAAGAATCATCCGCCACAGCCCCTCCTTTGCTGCAGGAATTTTGACAGCAACACTGAGCAGCCCCTTCCCAGACAACTCTGCTTTGAGGGTTCAGTAGGCTACCATCAATATTTAGGCTACCTGCTTCTACGGGTCTCCTAATGTAGATTTGTAAAGATTGTATAAAAATCTTTTAGGTGCCTTCCCTTCCCTCCCTCCCTCCTTCCCATCTTTGCTTACTTTCTTATCTTCCTCCTTCCCTACTTTTCTCTCTTTTTCCTCCCTTCTTTTCTTCCCTCCTTCTTCCTTTTTCTCTCCTCTCTTCCTTTATTCTTCCTACATTTAAATGATTGTGGGCCAGGAGTGGTGACTCATACCTGTAATCCCAGCACTTTGGGAGGCCAAGGTGGGCGGATCATGAGGTCAGGAGTTCGAGACCAGCCTGGCCAATGTGGTGAAACCCTGTTTCTACTAAAGATACAAAAAATGAGCCAGGTGTGGTGGCAAGCGCCTGTTATCCCAGCTACTCAGGAGGCTGAGGGAGGAGAATCTCTTGAACCCAGGAGGCCGAGGTTGCAGTGAGCCGAGATTACACCACTGCACTCCAGCCTGGGTGACAGGGCGAGACTCCATCTCAAAAATAAATAAATACATACATGCATACATAAATATATAAATAAATAAATTAAATAAATAAATAAATAATTGAATTACTACTATGAATTAGATACTGTTGAAGCACTAGGAATACAAAAGTGAATAAACAACCTCCCAGTCCAATTATAGCTAGTAAGAGAAGACAAAGCGCTTAACAAACAAAATAATAATAATAGCATTGGGTAGCAACATGTACTATGAAGAAAAATAAGGCAGATGAGAAAATAGAATGTGTTGTTTTAGATAAGGCAGTCATATTAGTTTTCTAGAGCTGCTGTAAAAAATTACCATAAACTTGGTGGCTTAAACCAACCAACAGTCAAATGTATTCTTTCATCATTCTAGAGGCCGGAAATCCTAAATCAAAGCATCAGGAGGGCTATGCTCTCTTTAAATGTTTCAGAGGAAAATTTTTCCTTGACTCTTCTGGCTTCTGGTGGTTCCATGTGTCCCTTGGCCGGTGGTTGCATATCTCCAATCTCTGTCTCTATGATCGGATAGCTTTGTTTACTTCCTTCTGCTTTATCCTTTTTCTCCTCTTCTGTCCCTTATAAGGACACTTGGTCAATGGATTTAGGGCTGAGTGGTAATCCTGGATGATCTCATCTTAAAATACTTAATTACATCTGCAAAGATTCTTTTTGTAAATAAGGTCACATTCAGTTTCTAGGGATTAGGATGCAGGTATATTTGTTGGGCAGCCAGCACATTACAGAAGTCACAAAAGGCCTGTTGGTCAAGAAAGGGCTTTTGGTTAAGATAACATTTGAACTGAAATCAGGATCAAGTGAGGAAAATGAGCCAATATGAAAATATTATGTAACAGGAAATATATAAATCACAATGTTTATCCGAAAAGTATTGATATCTTGAAAAAAAAATCTGAGGCACATTCTAAAAAGAGTTCTGCACCAACCTTTTCATTCTTGCTTTGTAAATATAAAATGCTAGTTTTCAACTTTCATTAATGATTATTTTTATGCTAGTTCTTAAAATTTGTCTTGGATTGTCACCAATGTATTTATGTATTAAGTTCAATAATATATCAGGGATGTAAAGGCTCTAGCTCCAGGGGTTAGAGATAAATGAAAGTGCTAGAAGCTTCTTGAATTATAATGGTAGATTCTCCTTGTGGTGTTTACAGTTGCATGCACAGTTACACACTAGGACCTCCCCATACCCTCCCCAATTCCATCATTAACACTTTGTGCACATTTTTAACATTTCTATTCTTCATAAAATGCATTTATTTATGGAAAGTTCATAAGTTATGTCAATGTAATGTGGAAGTGTCAACATGAAAACTAACATGAGGAAGGGGTAGAGATGCTTATGGAGGTCAATGGATGAGAATGAAACAAAAAGAGGTGTTCCCTCCCTCGCTCCTTTCTTCCCTCCCTCCCTCCTTTCCTCCTTGCCTTCTTTCCTTCCCTCCTTCTTTTCCTCCTTCCTTCCTTCCTTCTCAATTTTTTGCCAGGCTGCAGTGCAGTGTCACAATCATAGCTCGCTGCAACTCAGATCTCCTCGGCTCAAATGATCTGTTCACATCAGCCGCCCAAGCAGCTGGAACTACAGGTGTATGCCACCACACTCAGCTAACTTTTAAAAATATTTTGTAGAGATAGGCTCTCACTATGTTCTCTAGGGCTGGTCTCAAACTTGGCCTCAAGTGATCCTGGCATTTATTTTCTAAAAGAAAACAAACAGACAAAAAACTCAGTCAGAATGCAGCTGAGAACTGATCACAATAACCACAGTAAATTTTAAATACTAGGTGAAAGTATCTTGCTAAGTACAGAAAAAAAAAAAAAAAAAAAAAAAAACATTTTTCTATAGGAAGGGTTTCTTTTATTTTTTCTTTTTCTTTCTTTCTTTAGAGATAGAGTCTCACTCTGCCCACCAGGTTGGAGTGCAGTGGCACCATCTCAGCTCACTGCAACCTCCACCTCCTGGGTTCAAGCAATTCTCCTGTCTCAGCCTCTGGAGCAGCTGGAATTACAGGCATGCACCTCCATGCCTGGCTAATTTTTGTATTTTTGGTAGAGACAGGGTTTCGACATGTTGGCTAGGCTGGTCCTGAACTCCTCACCTCAGGTGATCTGCCTGCCTCGGCCTCCCAAAGTGCTGGGATTACAGGCCTGACTTACAGGCCTGCCCCGCCAGGAAGGGTTTCTTATTTCCGCTTTCTAAAAATAATGATTTATGTTGAAACCAGAAGAATTTCACGACACAGCAGAAATCAGCATGAGACAGATCTGTTTTTTGTGCATCAAGATTTTTTTACTCATTGAAATGACTTTCACCTGTGACCCAGTTGTAAAACATAGATGTGAGGAGATTGGGTAATTTTGTCCTTCGCTCTTCACAGATTCTGCGTGTCAGTATCTCATGCAACTAGTGCACCACATGACCCGCAGCCATAACCAGCATTCTCAAAGTGAATAGGAGTTCAGATTTCCTCTCCTTAATTACATTGTTTTACTTACCAGAAAGCACAAAGGGCTAAAGCTAGAAGGTACCTTCTACAATGTGAAATGAAGGAAAACTCATTTTGTATTCAGAAGTCAGAAAATCTGATTCCTAAATACGTTTCTGAAATTCGGTCTCTTCACCTGAAATGCGGCTATAACACTGCCTTCACAAGGTGTATATAAATGTTTTTTTTTTCTTTTAATATCATCAGGCGGTGGCTCACGCCTGTAATCCCAGCACTTTGGGAGGCCGAGGCGGGCGGATCACGAGGTCAGGAGATCGAGACCATCCTGGCTAACACGGTGAAAACCCGTCTCTACTAAAAATACAAAAAATAACCAGACGTGGTGGCGGGCGCCTGTAGTCCCATACCCCCCAAAAAAGAATAGCTTAAAAACAACTGCCTCAATGCATTTTAGTTGAGAGCCCACAGTTGTTGAAAGGAGTCCTCATAGCCCTTCCCTTTTTCTTTTATGTCATCTTTCTTTCCCATTGACTTCCAGATGACACAATCATTTTTTGTGTGTGATGGTTTTGATCTTTTCCAACAATGTTAATATCCTTAATGTTGATTAGACTCTGCAATTGCCAAGAAAGGTACAAGCATTTGTCAATTATATATGTTAAAAACATCTTTTTCTTCTCTGTGACTTGTCCTTTCACTCTCCTAATGATGTTTTTGACGGATAAAAATTTTTATTTTAATATAATCTATTAATCTTTCTATTTGTAGTTAGTGTTTTTTTGTATTCTATTTAAAAATTGCTACTGCCTCCAATCATGAAGACAGTCCCCAAAGTTATTTTTCACAATCTTTATTGTTTCACCATATCTTTATTTCTTTTTAAAATTTGTAGTTAGGCCAGGCACGGTGGCTCACATCTGTAATCCCAGCACTTTGGGAGGCCGAGGTGGGCGGATCACCTGAGGTCACAAGTTCGAGACCATCCTGGCCAATATGGTGAAACCCCATCTCTAATAAAAATACAAAAATTAGTGGCCGGGCGCGGTGGCTCCCAGCACTTTGGGAGGCTGAGGCGGGCAGTCCATTCCAGCACTTTGGGGGTCAAGTTGGGCAGATCACGAGGTCAGGAGTTCAAGACCAGCCTGGTCAACATAGTGAAACTCTGTCTCTACTAAAAATACAAAAAATTAACCAGATGTGGTAGCAGGTGCATGTAATCCCAGCTACTCGGGAGGCCAAGGCAGGAGAATCACTTGAACCTGGGAGGCGGAGGTTGCAGTGAGCCGAGACTGAATCATTGTACTCCAACCTGGGTGACAAGGGCAAAACTCCATCTCAAAAAAAAAAAAAAAAAGTATGTAAATATTATTCTTTTTAAACTAACTTTTATCTTAATTATATTACTCTGTGATCAAAGAATGAATAATAGTTTTCCATAGAAAGGAATTTATTGGTATTTGCTTTGTGGAAATTGAAAGATATCCAAGTATAATCATGTTACTTAAGTCCTCCTGTTTTACTGAAGAAATTCCAAGAAAGATGTGTCAACATTTTGTCTTAATATGCTAGAGAAATGTGTAATTTCTGCTATTCAGAATCTATTGAGGCTTTCTTTTTGGCCTTACTTTGATCAGCTTTTTAAAAATCTTACATGATCACTGGGGGAAGGAAAGCATATTTTCTTTTGGTAAACTTTGAATCAAACCTATTTACTTGGCATTAGTAAGTATTACGTTATCCATATATTTGGTACCCTCATTTTTATTTCCCTTCACTGATCCAACAAGTATTTATAGAGTAACTATTAAGCACCAGAACTCTTCTACTGACTAGATGTTAAATAATGAGAATCGCATGTGGTTTCTACCTACAAGTTAACAAGG
The DNA here is from genome assembly GCF_024542745.1 of Macaca thibetana thibetana. Taxonomy (NCBI): domain Eukaryota; kingdom Metazoa; phylum Chordata; class Mammalia; order Primates; family Cercopithecidae; genus Macaca; species Macaca thibetana. The sequence goes on from NC_065590.1 coordinate 28,095,033, forward strand.
AGAAGAATTTGAAAGCAATGAACCCTAGAAAGGTAAGTACAGGGTAATAAGGAGAGAATATAAAAGAGGAATGGGACCTGTCCTTTCTGGGCATGAAAGATGTCTTCATTTTGAAAGGGACAACTCATTTATATTTGAAAGATGATTGGGGTTAACTAAACAGGTTCAGCTGTCAGGTGGGGAGGTCAGTAGGCTAAGAAATAGTTTTAAGCAGAGAGAGCAGTGTGATCAAACATTTTATTGTGGAAAGGATGCTTATGAGGATCTGAAAGGCAAGGGCAGCTCCAATGTCAACAGCAAGGAGGAAGTGGGGCTAGGTGACCCTAGAGGAGTTGGCATGAGGCAGATCATACAGAACTTGTGGACCATATTAAAAATGTGAACGTGCCTCGGAAAAACTGATGTATCTTATAAAATGCTCCACAGAAAAGCCTCAAACTAGCTTAAGCAGTACAAAATTGATTTATTGGATGTCATCTATGTTCCAGAATTGTGGGATAAAGGCTCTTCCTTGATTCATTTGAAAAGTTCTCCCTCCGGTCCTCCCCTTTCCCTGCGCTCACAGCTCACTTCTAGCCCTAACAGTTCTATCAATAGGCTGTCTCCAATCACGGGGACAAACTATTTGCTGATGGCACCCGGAGCAGTATGGTTTCACAATCACTTCTCAAGGAAAGAAGAAAGCATTTATCCTCAACCTTCTCATAAAGTCCTCACTTCCTTCTTGTATTTCTATTATTTTCTCCTTCATTAGTTTTTACTTTGCATATTCTGAAATTTTTAAATGATAGATAAAAGTGTTAGAGAAAGCATCATCTCTACAATGATGGCTTTTTTATGGGATTTGAGTGTTTTCATTACAATCACCCATATTTTCCAAGTATCCCTATCAACGTCTCTTTATATATCTGTCTACTTTTACTTTATTTTATGATTTTGGTAATCAACAGATTCATTATGGTTGGTACCTATTGTTAACAAACTATATGGCTTTGTTCTCTCTATATAAAGAGAATGAATTCTACTGTTGTATAATATATTCTATTTTTCCTTAAATTTTTCAAAAAAATAAAGAATGTATATTTTAAAATCAAATTCAAGCAAAAGATTATAAGCTTTATTAATTTCTTCATATTTGCTTTAAGGAATATTATATATCTTGTTTACTTTCATCTAAAGCTTATACCTATTTTTAATTTAAATGCTAATTTCCCAAGACTTGGCCTTTTATAACATGAATTTCCTTTTGTGTTTTGTTTATTTTAATCGATCTTTCAGTTAGCTGGAATATTACTAAGGGAGTTTTGTTTTTCAGAAAGAATATGCTAGTTATTTGTGTTTTGAGGCTTGAATATCTGAAAATTTTCTGCAGCTGTCTTCATATGTAAATGATAACTGGGCCAGCTATGGAATTCTTGGCTTACATTTGTTTTCCAAAATTCCGCTCATGTCCCATTACTGTTATTCTCTCATGTTTCAAAAGGTAGGTATTCTAATTTTTGTTTCTAGCCTCACAGCCCCTACAACTCTTTGGGTTACAATGAGTAAAGTTGGGGTGAAGATCAGGTCACATGGTTCAAATTTCTTCAATTTACTTTGTTCAAAGTCACATTCCTTCTCAAGAAGATTAATTACATTTTAGCCATGACAAAATTCTATAATAATTCCTCTCAGCAATAAAAAAAATTCTGGAAAGCCACTGCCATTTGAATGACTTTCTCATTTGGCTCGCATCATAGATGATTTTTTTTTCCTCTATCTTCATATTTCTCAACAGAAACTGGAACTGAGGTTACAGTAAGATTTGTATAATCAAGGTTTTTCTTTCCTAGGAAGTTTCAAGAATATTTTAATCTTAACTGCAGCAACAAATACTTAGACTTCTTTCTTAGAGAAACATTTAAAAAGCAGTCAAGGATCTGCAAGGATCTTCCAGAAATCAATTAGAAAAAGGCCAAGCATCTAATAAAAAATGAATATTCAAATAACAAATATATAAAAATGTACTTGGTCTCCAGAGAAATTCAAATTAACACCACAGTGAAATACTCTCTATACATACCCTCCAAAACATTTAAAGTTAAAATTAATAATGCCAAGTTTTAGTGAGGACATGGAGCAACTGAATCTCTCATCTAATTGTGAAAATGAATCATCATTATCTACTACAATTCAACATCCGCATGACCTTTGTCCCAGCAATTTTTACTGCTATGTAAATATCCAGTAGTATGATAGCAAATGTGCAGAAAGACATGTATAAGCATATTTGCAGTTGCACTATTTGTAGTAGCTCTAAATTGAAAACAACTCAGATGTCCAACAGGGTATATAAATTGTAGCATATTCATAAAATTAAAACCATATAGTGTTTTTCAAAGAAATAGAATCATGTTCACTGTGATGATGTCAATGAATCCCGTGAATATGGAACTCAGCAAAGGATGCCACACACACACAAACACACACACAAACAAGCACATTACAAACCATATAATTTAATTTATAGAAACACAAGTGTGTTCATTCTAACTCGTTGATAGAGACACATATGATTTTTGAATTCTTAATATATTTTAAATTAAAAGTTAATAAGAAATCTATATGCCTATGCACACAAATAAGTACATACACACACACACACTCACACACACCATGCACAGAAAACCCTTTTGAATTCATATTAGAAATTACAAACTACTTAGAAATTGGAAAGAACAAAAACGCTAAATACCAAAACCCAAATATGTTTGCGCAAAGACCCATCAATTTTTTTCTGTGTTGTTCAGTCAACCACTATCTCTACTTCTACAACTACACTATATTTGTATCTCCAAAGAGAAATATTTAGAATAATATTTCATTAATATTGAAAATAATTTTCTTATTTCTTCTAAGTAGAGAAAATATTGATAATTTTTGGGTTTTTGCTTGTATTTTAAAATTATTTTAATATGAATTTAATAAATATTCCTTATATTTCTTTCTAAATATAAATCATTATTTAATTTAGATCTTTTATTTATTTTTAAGCGTTTATTTAATAGAATCTTATTCAATTTAAATTCTTTATTAATTCAAGTAAAAGTGTCCTACTAGGTTTTATCAGACATATTCCTAAAATCAAAACCCAGCAAGCACAGGACACAGGACATATCATATGATACATATGATTCTAAATATTGAGCAAATATTTGTATTAAATATGTAGTATCCAAATCTGAAAAAAATAAACTTATAAAGGATACATTAAAAAAGTGAAATTTATATTGGTAATGTTGTATAATAGAGACATTAAGAAATGAATTAAAATAATTATATTTTTAATTTTATTATACATATAATTCATATTTTTAAAAAACTAATAATTTTCTATTTTCGTAAATATGACTGATTTTAATAATGTCTCTTGCTCTCTCTCTCTTTCTCTCCCCACCTTTTATCTCATTTTCCTAAGGTGTTTCCCATGTGGTATTATTCGTGGTATTCAACTCAATTCTGTGTGCTTGTCATCTCTCTTTTCACCCCTTACTAGTGTTTATGATATCATTTTAAATTTCTTTTAAAAACTTAAATTCAAGTTTCTGTTAATTTGTTCCAGAAAATGAAGTACTTGCAGGGATATATATATATATATTCTTTCCTTTGACTTTCAATATATTCCAAATGCATTATTTGTTATCTTTTTGCTACTTTATTTTTTCTTCATTTCTTAGTTTTCTAAATTTTCTTTTTTTGTGTTAATTTTCCCACCTTATATTTGTGTGTTTATCTCTATTCTCACAAGAGACATGCTAAAAGTCTCTGTTTTATTTTTCTGATCAAAGAACTAGATCTTGGACCTACTCATCTTTTCATTTCCTACTCCCTACTCCCAATTGTTGCAACCTCTGTCTTCTTTTTGGCCTTCTGCAACTTTCTAAGTTGCAAAACTTCTCTGTTGTCTTCATACTGCCTATCTTTCCTTTCTCCTTTTTATTGTCACGAAAATTTGTTTTGTTCTCCCCCTGCAACTATTATATAGAAGCTATAAGATGGGGACTCTCTCTTCTTACTTTGGGAAATGAATATACCTCCATTTATATTACAATGAAACAGGTGAGCTTTCTAAAGTGCTCCTCCACTTAAAATCTTTCTCACTACTGTACCTCCATACCACCTCAAGTATTGCACTTATGTATTCTTGCTCTTACCTGCATTGTAAATCACATTCTTTTTCTCCTAAATCTTTTGCATCATCCTTCAAGCATGTTCTATTGCTTTTTACCTTTACTTTTTTTATTGAGACCTGTCACCCAGGCTGGAGGGCAGTGGCACAATCATAGCTCACTGCAGCCTTAAATTCTTGGCTCAAGCAATCCTCCTGCCTCAGCCTCCTGAGTAACTGGGAATATAAGCACATGCCACCACACCCAGCTAATTTGTTTATTTATTTATTTGTTGAGGCATAATTTGCTGTCTTGCCCAGGCTGATCTGAAACTCCTGGCCTCAAGCAATCCTCCAGCCTCAGCCTCCCAATGCACTGAGATTAGAGATGTGAGCCACCATGCCTGGCCAGTTCTTTGCTTTTAAAAGACAACAAAAGAATTCGTTGCATCACGTATCTTCTTTTCTTTTATATTTGCATTCAAACCTTATATCCTCTACTAGCTTCAGTCTTACCTACCTTTTTTTTTTTAAGAAGTCACATTTCTCAAAAGAAATGCTTCTTGCACAAGAAACTTGTGTTTCCCTAGTTTCTGCTCATTATCAAACTACAATAATATGGATTCTGCCTTCACCAATTTTCTTCAAACTGCCATTCTCAGTTGCTAGCAACTTACGTATTATAAATTCAACAGCAAAATTATAAATGATAGTCCAATCCTTCTTCTTATTTTCTTTCTTTGACTTCTGTGATGTCGTGCCTCTCATTTTCTTCTTATCTCTTTTGTTCAACTTCTAGGTTTTTATTTTTTTGCATCCTTCATGTAGTTCTTAAATATTAGATTTCATCACGGCTTTATCTTAGATTTTCATCTCTTCTTACTTTGTATGTTTTCCCTGGGTAATTGCATTAATCCTCATGTTTACAATTATTATAGCCATGCTTACAACTCTAAAATGTGTATTAAACATTTTAATCTCTTCCTAAGTTGAGAAACTTAGAAACTGCATATCTACTGAAACCTAGTTTTATGTCACTATATATCTCAAATACTACATAACTGATGTTAATTTAATGATTTTCTCAAAACTATATTTTTCTTCAGTAATTTTAGTCACTAAATAGATGGTTTTTTTGTTTTTTTTTTTAATCACCCATTTAGTTTTTTATAGCCCATGTAGTACTGGCTACCTTCTGTCTATCCAATCAATAAGAAACTCCTCTTGAATGCACCTTCTAAAAAACTTCAGGGTTTCTTTTCTACATATAAGCAATCAAAACCCCACTAAAAATCCACATAAACTTTACCTGAAATGTTGTGAAACTGCCTAATTTGTTTTCTTTCATATGTAATGCCTCTGTAAATTCATTCTTATTGCAACTACAGAAATGATCCAAAAATGTAAACCATATCATGCCATGCTTGGACTTTCCTTTTGCCTTTAGGTAAAGATGACAGCCCTTAACATGCCCATAAGGCCTTGGCTGACCTAGCTACCATTGACTTATATCCTGAATCTCATGTTAGTTTCTCCTTGGTTGATTTTTAATTCACCTTTCCTTTCATTTACTAAAACAAGCTTCTCCCTTTCAAGAAAGGGAGAAGGGTCTATCTTCTCATAGGGTCTATCTTCTTGTTGATTACAATGCTTTTATACTATCCAGTCTTACCATATACCAAAATTAAACCCCATTGTCACTCCCATTCATCAAGTGAAGTAAATGCATTTTTCAAATCTTAACTTAAGCCTCCAACACTCAGAGAACATTCTTCTGATCATCCTGACTAGATGAGGCCTTCTCATTATAATTATCCAAAGTACATCCTATGGCCTTCATAAGTTACTATAATTCTAGTTAAAAATGTAATTGCTTAGGGTAGGCTTTGCAATTTAGATTATGAGCTATATAAGAGCTTGAAAGATGTCTTCCTTCTGACTATAGTGTCAGTACGAAGAATAGCATCTGGAAGACAAGAGACACGCAATATAAATTTATAGAATAAAAAAATTAAAACCCATTGGTTTGGAAGACAGCTATCATGTTCTCACTATTAGGAACCAAGGATACCATCAGTATCTCACCATCTTCTAGATGCTATCCTTTACTCTTACCCCAGTCAAAGGCTTAATTTGTCCATTACTGTAAAATCCAATTATTAAGATAGAATGTTAGTGCTATGTGTTATAGCATTTTAATGTTACTTCAACACATCAATAAATTCTGGTATAATAGAGAACTCTGGGTTAATTTGTATTTTGGGTAGACTTTAGGCAGTAGGAAAAGTCAATTTCCAGTAGCAAAAAAAGTCTATTATGGACTTGGAAAGCTAGAAATATATGCCACTTCAATGGCTAAATAGTTATTTAGCTTTAAGCAAATGAAAACACATGACCCAGTGGCTTAATTACTTAAAACACTTAAGGCAATTTCACTACTTCTCTTAATTTATTTATAATTAAATGATTTGAAATTCGGTTTTATTAAAACACACACACATACACACACCGAGGATTTTCCCTCTATTCAACGCAAGACTTTCTAAGACATTTTATCTAGGGAAGAACTAGTATTAATAGATATATACAATTTACATATTAAATCAACGTGACTTCTACTGTCTCTCAATTTATTCATTTTTAGTTAAAAGCCATTTTTGTTTTAATTTGATCAAATTGTTAACATTGGTTTCACCTTCTCCAAACAGATTAGTTTGGCATAAATAGTATGTCTTCTAAATTGATGTTGCTTCAGTTAATGATAGAGACTATTAAGCTGAGTCTCAAGTAATGCCATTAAATAATGAATTGATCCTTGGTTTTAAAAATGGCCTTGGGAAGGCCTATCTTAGTGAAGTCAGTGATGTCATCTTAAAATGAGAATTGAAGAGAGATGACAATTTTTTAACAAGAATAAATTTAAAACAGCAAAATAGTTTACCTGTAGAAGTATTAGTAATATAAAGAACAACAAAAGCCCCAAAGAGTATAATAACGAACTTCAACAGGTAAATTAGGTGAAGTAATCAATGAATTTCCCAGCGTCATATCATGAATCACTGGTTGAGCTGATTTTAAGACACCCTGGACTCTACTACTTGTTCTATTAGAAGGCAAAATACTTTTTCTTCTTAAATTTGGGAACAATTTGCTTTCTCCTCTGACTCTTGTTTCACTGATAAAGGTAAAAGTAATTAAAATAACAATTTTTCCAATTTGTATGGTACACATATATAAATTCTTATGGGTGTGAGCATATTATAACACAAATTGCATTTGTATCTGGAAATAAGATCATTTTTTACATAGGCCCAAATTAATTTATAAAAGATATACTTTTGTTCAACGTGGGTCTAAGTACATTACAAATACTAAGTTATTCAATCCTCACAATAACCCCGTGGTGAAAGTACCATTTTCTTCATTTTTTAAAGATAAACATCAAGTTTCAGTGATTTGTCAAAGTACAAGCTACTGGTTAGTAGTATATATGAAAATATATTTTTCAATGAAAATTTCTGTGTTCTAAGTTATGTCAGATAATATACATAAGTTCGCACACTGTATATTTTTATTCTTATTGTATACCTGTGAGGGAGATATTTAATCATGCCTTTTATAAAGAAGAAGCTGAGTTACAAAAATATTTAAGCAGCTTGTTCAATAATGACTAAAGGGACTTGAAGCCAGTGCCTCAGCTCCAAACATGAATTCCTATTACTCTGCAATGTTGGTTCCCTCTATATTTTAACTACTATACTTTAATATACTCTTTTTTTAAGTATAGTTAATAGTCTATCATTAAGTACTCTATATTTTAAGTACCTTTTATATTAAAGTGATAAAACATTACTTTTCACATTTTTGTTTTGCTGAGGTCATATTCAGCATTGTTTAATTGTCTATACAATGATCCTCTGCCCAAGAAATCCTAAAAGAAAGCAAAAGTTTTAGGTCTCTTTGTTGGGAAGCATCATTGCTATATAAGCTAAAAGTTAGAAAAGAAAAGAAAATCCCAAACTGTGATTTGTGTGTTTTATTTTTCAATACGCCAAACGTGTTGCCCTTGGAAATCTGTTTTATAGCAAAGAGTCAAAACATTCTCTTTTAGTGTTTTGTTGGTTTGTTCTTTAGGTTTCAGATAGCTTTTGCAAGTATCGTTTAGAATAAAGGGTTATAATACATAGAAGTAAAGTTGTCGATGTGTGCAAACTACCAACCGTGTGCTATCAATGAGTTAGCACTGAATTTAATAACTTAAAACGTGGTTCCACCTAGTACAGATGAGCAGAATCCCACTTTAGAATTCATTGTATTGTCCCATGTGTGCCTTACATTTATTGGAATTAAATAGAACAACTGAAGGCACTTTGGTAGAATCATAGGGTAGGAAAGAAATTTGACTGAGAATTTCAAGTCTGGCTCCACTTATAACATGATCTTGTAAAATTACAGTCTAACTTTCTTCAAATGGTAAAATACAGGAATTGAACTAGATTGTAATGTCAATTCTTGCTTAGAAGATTATTTTTCAATAGCGAGTATATTTTCAGTGATGAGTGATAAGATGGCTACGTTCAATCCCTCCATGTTTAATGAGAGCAGACAAGTAATTTAACACACCTATGCCTCAACATTCCAGTACAGATCATGAGAAGTAGTAAATCCAAACGACTTCATGCTTCTAGACCAATGCTGTCCACTGGAAATATAATGTAAGCCATAAGTGTGATTTCAAATTTTTATTAGTTACATTAAAAAGTTAAAAAAAGATGAATTTAAGTTTAATAGGATATTTAATATTATCATTTTAGCATGTAATTAATATAGAAATATTGATGATATATTTTATATTTTTATGATACTAGGTCTCTGGAATCTATGTATATTTTACATTTAGAATAGCCACATTTTGGAAGGTTCCTTAGCTACATGTGGCTAGTAGCTACCATTTTGGACAGTGCAGATCAGGTGTTAATTTCCTCATCTGTCAAAGCATATAACCAAGATAATGCTGCAGTGAGTATTATAATTGTTTCTACGATCTGCCTTGTTTAATTTAAACTATATACTACTGTGGCATTAAAAGTAGCCTTCTTTTAAAAACACAAAGATAGGATAAATATCAAAATACAACTCAAAGTTTTTCATTTTAAATTATACATGTGTATAATGCCACCACTTGACAATGAGGAGGCAGTGAATTAGAGAGAATAGAATTCGGGCTTTAAAATCTGAAAGGCTTGATTCAAGGCCAAGCCAGGTCACAGAGGAAGTTTGCATGTGTGTTTACACATGTGTTTGTGCACACTCATGCATATGTGCCTTTCATACACTATTCCCTCTAGGCTTCATTTCTCTCATCTATAAAATGAAGATAACAGCATTCCACATGCAGGGTGTTACATTCATCATCTGGCATATAAAATATTACCCGCAAATATCTCTTTCCCTCACTGTACTCCCACATCTTTTGCTTTCGATTCAATCACAGCAACCCTTCAGGATCTTACAGCTATCTATGGAAAGAGTGAGGTTAGTTTAAAAGTATTACATAGGCCAGACGGGGTGGCTCACGCCTGTAATCCCAGCACTTTGGGAGGCTAAGGTGGGTGGATCACCTGAGGTCGGGAGTTCGAGACCAGCCTGACCAACACGGAGAAACCCCATCTCTACTAAAAATACAAAATTAGCCTGGCTTGGTGGTGCATGCCTGTAATCCCAGCTACTTGGGAGGCTGAGACAGGAGAATCACTTGCACCCAGGAGGCGGAGTTTGTGGTCAGCCAAGATCACGCCATTGCACTCCAGCCTGGGCGACAAGAGCAAAACTCTGTCTCAAAAAAAAAAAAGTATTATGTAACACAACTTACAAGCATTAAGACTTTGTTTCATACAACTTAAGGGCTGTAGAATTTCATTTATGTATAAACAAAAAGCTATATAACTATATCAGTTAGATAGCTTCAGGAACTAATAGAGAAATTAATAGCAATAGTAATGACATTAATATTATTTCTTACCTATCATTGAAAGTGAAGATCTATGTCTATCCAGTCATCTACCAATCTACCTAACAATGACTCTATATTAGGAATTTTTTAGACGTTTCATTTGATTGATGAAATTGCATGGTGATAATGATATTCCTTTTTCACTTTACTAACTTTGAAACTAATTTCTACAAACATTTTGTCAATTTGATGCCTAGTTTCTTTGTCTCTAAGCTTGTGAAGTTTAAATTTTGTCACATTGCCTCTCACTATCCAGAGAAGAATTGCATCAAAGTATCACATGTCTTTCTAGATTTGTAGAATGCCAAGCGGGAAAACAGCCTAAAAGTTTGTTTTATTTGAATTGTTTATTAAATAGTAGAATCTCCCCAGCAACATTCTGGACATTTTGTTAATCTAAGAAAGTACAAAATTATTTTGAAAACAAATGAGGAAGGTATTGTAATAATAGGTATAAAAATATCTTATGATAAAGTGATTTAAACAGTCTGCTTGACAATGGTACATAGACAAGTTATGAACAAATGAATAACCAAGAAACAAACTCAAGAAATATATGGATTTGAAATTGATATATGATGAAATTAGCACATTGAGTCTTTGAAGATAAGATGGATTTTTGAAAAATAATTTCTAGGCCAGGTGTGGTGGCACATGCCTGTAATCCCAGCACTTTGGGAAGCTGAGGCGGGAGGATCACTTGCACCCATGAGTTCGAGACCAGTCTGGGGAACATTGCAAGACCCCATCTCTATTTCAAAATTTTAATAATAATAATAATTCTTATTTTTATTTTAGGTTCAGTGGTACATATGTAGGTTTGTTATATGAGTATACTGCATTACACTGAGATTTGGGGTATACATGATTCCATCACCCAGGTAATGAGCATAGGATCCAATAGGTAGTTTTTCAGCTCTTTGTCCCCTCCCTATCTTCCTCTTCTAGAAGTCCCCAGTGTCTATTGTTCCCACCTTTATGTACATATGTGCCTCAATGTTTACATCTCACTTATAGGTGAGAACATGCCATGTTTGGTTTGGTGTTCCTGTGTTAATTTGCTTAGGATGATGGCCTCCAGCTGCATCTATAGTGCTATAAAGGACATGATTTCATTCTTTTTTAATGACTGCATAGTATTCCATGGTGTACATGTACCAAATTTTCTTTATCCAAGTCTCTGTTGATGGGAACCTAGGTTGATTCCATAACTTTGCTATTGTGAATAGTGCTTTTTGGTTAAATAATTTATTTTCCTCTGGATGTATACCTGTAATAATGGGATTTCTGGGTCGAATAACAGCTCTGTTTTCAGTTCTTTGAGAAATTTCCAAACTGCTTTCCACAGTGGCTGAACTAATTTACAATCCCACCAACCATGTATAAGTGTTTCCTTTTCTCCTCAACCTTGCCAGCAGATAAGATGAATTTTTAAGACCTAGTATCTCTTGCTAGATTAGTTTGCATTATTTGAGCCCTTATACTCAGTGTCAGGCACTTTCTATGCATTGTCTCATTTGATCCACACAAAGACCATATAGTTTAAGTATAAATATTATTTACAATTTACAGGTTAGAAGAAGAGCTTAGAGAGACTCGGTAACTTCCTTATTCTCACACAGATAAAGAATTAGTTTAAAAGCCCATATCCAGACCCAGATATCTTAAATGATGATTTTTGTTTTTTAAAAAAATATTAGTAGAATGTTTCTTCAATGTCTTGAAGACAAGTCTGAGTGCACCCTGATTAGTGGTCCTTTGTAAACAACTTAATTTTCTGCTCCTTTTAAAAAATATAGTTTTGTTTCCCTTGACAGCATTGTTTCCTCCTCATGTTTCTTCTTCTGTTTCTCTTCCTCCATCTTTTCTTTCTCCCACTCAATCTCCTCCCTGAACATAATTGACCTCACAGACTCTTATCATTTTCTGTATCTGCTGCAGAAATTATGAGTTGGGGGAGAGGTTAGTATTAAGCTGGGGATCCTTCCCTGACATCTTAGTTCCCTGATTATTTTTCTTCCTATGTGTCAATCACACTTTAGTAGGTTCTCTTCTCCATCCAGCCTTGTCTGTACTTGCCTGAGATATGGATTTGAAGTTTCTGCCATTAAGATGGTGTGATAGATTGTATTTACCAAAAGGTTTGTACAATTTATTCCAGATCATATGCATTTACAGAGTCTTGGTAATTTCCAACAAGAATGGCATTTAATATTCCTAACAATGACTCTGGATGAGATTTTGTGGTTATTGCTACAAATAAAATGAGGCAAAAGTTACTCTGTGTGGCATCCAAGGGTTGGTCATAAAACGTGATACAGCTTCTTCCACGCTCCCTCATTATTGGGACACAAACCTTTGAACCCTTGAGTCACCAAATAAAAGTCTAGCTACCCTGAAGCTGCTGGAGAGGCTACATGGAAAGAACACCAAAGTATAAAGTGGTTTCCGAGGGGTTCCAAGCTGTTTCAGTTTAACCAGCTGTTTTGAGTCTTCCCATCCCAGGTGCCAGATGTGTGAATGACAGAGCCATCAGATTACCCCAGCCCCTATACTGTCTCATTGTAAACACATAAAACCCTGAGTGCAAAGTGTCTAGCTGAGCTCAGTCAACAAAAATAAAATAGTTGATACTGTTTTGAACCATTAATTTTGGAGGTGTTTTTAAATAAACCGATAGTTAACTGAAATGGATGCTAACTTTCCCTTGATCATTTAGGAATAAAATTTTTAATTAAATGTTTTATTACCATTTCTATGAAAACTTAGGACGAGTGAAATTATTTTACTTAGGGTCCACACTTTGTACTATAAATCTCTCTGGTTTATTTTGTGAATTAGGTTAAAAAGCTACTGATGCATTCTGCATCTGGATGTCATTGAACGGTACTTTTCAGATTGCACAGCACTCATGTGGTTTCGTAATTAAGCTTTTTAAATTAATTAGGCCAATAAAAACAATTAAATCATAGAATGACTTCCTGGGTCACTTATTCCAAGTTCCTTCTCACATTAAGGAAGGTGTTCAGAGAGGAAGCAATGACCACCAAATGACAGTACGTTCAGGAGATCTCAAGGTCTGGAAAAGAGAAAGAGCGTCCTAGGTTATGTCAAATTAAACTTACGAATGCTTCACAATTTTGAAGTCTTGTCATGTATACCATTTCACTAAAAAATAGCATGGGAATATGGAGATGAAATGTGATTTCTAGAAACACACGTGTTTATGAAATCTAATGCTGAGTTATACATTTACATATAAAAGTAAGGAGCCTAAAAGAGAAAATAAATCTAATACTTCCATTCTGCTTGTTGCAAGAATCATTGTGGATTTTTTCTGACCCCAGCTATTGAATTGTAGGATTTCAAAGTATTACACAATGAGTTTAGGTTATCCTTCTTAGCCCTGATCTGCAGGACCAACTCTGTACTTCTCATTTGACACTCATACAGCAGCATTTGATTTTGTGTTTACATTCTATTTACTCAGACTGCTTTGTTCACACAATTCTATCACAAGGCCTGTTAAACAATGCTCAGGGAATGTTAGATGATGATGACAATTATGATGATGGTTATGATGATAATAGGGTATATTTTCTTTAAGTTCTAGAGTTGTAAGAGTAAATATCAATTATCTGATTCATTTTTTCATTTTTAAGTTGTAGAAATTTAGAAATTTTAGGAGTTTCTCAAGCAGAAAGGACTTCTGATGTTCAGTTTACTTTATGCACTATAACATGTTGAATATAAATACAAATTTATAGATGAAAATACAATAAATTATATAATATATAAAATATACCTAATAATGAATGGATAATGGGATAGATCATCATTTTTTTCACATCATTTTAGTCATCCTTCCAAATACTAAGGACAATCTTCCCTTCAATTATCCTGAGATTTTAAGATTTCAACTAAGAAGACATATGCATTAAGCTGTCGAAGAATCACGCCTTAATGGATTGAAACAAACTACAGTTCTATGGGTCCTAGCACTTTCTGAAGTGTGCATAATAGATGCCAAGACTAAGAGACAATCCACTGACCTAAAAAAACTTGAAACATTAATCCTAGTGGAAACTTCCACTAAAAATAAATGGTAATGAAGGGAAGAAAGAATGTGGCATTCTTTAAATATAAATAAATTATGCCAGAGTACTAAGTCTATAACTGAATAATGTAGTCCAAATTACACAGACAAAAACAAATATTTTCTCCACATGAAAAAACATCTGTGAATAATAAAGCATAGATACAATTCCTAGTAGTTAGCAAATCCATAAAATTTCTGTTTATATTTTCAGTCTTCATAATTGAAAACTGTAATCTCTTTATATATCATCTGATATGGTTTGGCTCTGTGTCCTCACCCAAATCTCATATTGAATTGTAATCCTCAGTGTTGGAGGTAAGGCCTGGTGGAAGGTGATTGGATCATGGGGGTAGCTTCTAATGGTTTAGCACCATCCCCCTAGTGCTGCCTTGTGATAGAATTCTCATGAGATCTGGTTATTTAAAAGTGTGTAGAACCTTCCCTCTCTCTCCTTCTCTCTCCTGCTGGCCATGCAAAGGGAGGATTGCTTCCCCTTTGCCTTTGCATATGATTGTAAGTTTCCTGAGGCCTCCTTGTAGGTGAAAGCTTGTACAGCATGCAGAACCATGAGCCATTTAAACCTCTTTTCTTTATAAATTACCCAGTCTCAGGTAGTTCTTTATAACAGTGTGAGAATGCACTAACACGTCATTTTTATAGACTACAGCTGAAATAATCAGAAGATCATGTTTATTTTCTTGACAACATTTCATTTATAGCAATATTCAAACTAACACCATGGGAAGAGTGCTTAAACTATACACATCTGTTTTAAAAGCTATAGTTTGTTATTCTATTTTAAGTGCAGTAAAGATGATCATTTTTTCAATTGCACAGAGACTTTATACAGATTTCCTCTTTGCTATTTTTTGTAGAATAATAATAGCAAATATAGAAATACCATTTTTCTTCATGGTCACATAGTGTCTATTCTCTGATTCAGATTCAGATTCACCAAATAATAATTGAACCATCAGTTTGAAGCAGCACTGTGTGCTTGTACATAAATTTCAAAATTAAATCTTATCCCTGTGAGACCAGTGTTTTTATTCCCATCTTGCTTGAAAGGAAACAAGAATTAGAGTTATGTGATTCAGCCATTGTTACCTATACAGTAAACACATAAAGCAGAATTCATAACCGTACTCTGATTCAAATTTAATGCTGTTCTATGTAAATTATAATGACTCTTTTGATAACTATGCTAATCACTTTTCAGTTTTATACTTTAAAAATCTCTTTGTTTCAGTGTACATATACATATTCTATGAAAAGTTAGAAGTCATTATGCATTAAGATAACTACAAGGAAAAAATAAAGATTAGTGCTAGCAAGTGGTGAACATGATTAGCTTGAATCTTTTGATTTTACTCAAATCTTATTACACACAATATATTTTGTACAAAATGGAAGCTCAATTATTTTCACTTTCTTATCATTCCCATGTTTTTTATTTAGGCAATGATGGTTTTTAAAATCATTTTAAAATCCAAAATTACTTTTATTATGTTTTAAATTAGCTATCTGGACCCTAAACATCATTGGTATTCTTTTAGTCTCATTTTTTAACAATAATCTAATTTCATAAAACTGTCTTAAAAACATGTTATTTATTAAGATTAATTTATTGATCATACAAATATTTAAGTGATTTATTCCAAATGATTTAGTCTAAAGTGGCCTAACGTAAAGAACCATTGCATTGTTGATGTTTTCTAATTATTATTTGCCAAAATATAGACAATATAAGAAAGTAATAATTTTTTATCAAATGATTGGGAATTAGTAATTCTCTAGGTTAAAGAAAACTAGGGAAAAATAATGAAATCATTTTTGTTTAATTTACTATAAATCTTCATCAGTGGCTCTAAAGTAAGAGTAATTGCGACCTCAGGAGATATTTGGCAATGACTGGAGATAATTTTGGTTGTCACAACTGTTGCTGCTGGGATCTGATAGATAAAGGCACGGGGTGATGCTAATCATCCTACAACATATAAAACAGCCTCCACAAAAAAAAATTATCCAGCCCTAATATCAATAGTGTAATATATCTATGTTTGTATAGATACATAATACCTAAAAATTTTCATACACCCAAAAAAAAAACCTAATCTTGTTGTTAAGAACAATAATATTGACCAGATATGGTGACTCATGCCTGTAATCCAAACAGTTTAAGTAGCTGAGGCAGGAGGATCACTTAAGGCCAAAAGTTTGAGCCCAGACTGGGCAATATAGCAAGACCATATCTCTACACAAGAGAAAACAAAGAGAATGATAACATTTATTAGACCAGAAAGAGGGTAGTATTGATATGGGAAAGGGGCAGCAAAGTGCTAAGTAGAGAATGGTGGGGACCCTGGTGAGGGCTCCACCCTTGGGCCTATGCTCATGGACCTAAATGAGGACAGGTATTTCTGTTTTCAGGCCCAGAAAGTTGTCCTTTTGCCTGCCATGCTCCATCCTGTGCCCATAAAAACTCAGGACCATAGCAGGCACACACACAAGTGGCTGGATGTTGAGAGGAGCAGAAGAACACATTGACAAACACCAGTAGACGCCAGTAGAATGACACAGACGCCAAGGGGAATTCGGCCTGGGGTCTCTCAGTGGCCCTACTGTAGGGGAAGACCACGTTCCCACTCCATCCTTCTTCCGGCTCCCCATCCATCTTACTGAGAGCTACCTCCACCACTCAATAAAACCTTGCACTAATTCTCCAAGCCTACATGTTGTCTGATTTTTCTGGTACACTAGGACAAGAACCTGGAATACAGAAAGCCCTCTGTCCTTCCAATAAGGCAGAAGGTCTAATTAAGTTGATTAACACAATCCACCTGCAAACAGCTAAGCTGAAAGAGCACAGTGTAACACTTGCCCACTTGGGCTTTGGGAGTTATAAAAACTCACCCCTAGATGCTGTCCTGGTGTCAGACCCCAAAAATGCTCCCCATGACCTGCCCTTCTGCATGCTCTTCCTAGGGGTTTGAGCAGCAAGGCACTGAAAAAGCAGGCCACAGCTCTGTCACACGCCCTGTGAGAGCAATAAGGGAACACAGCTTAGGGCTCATCCAGGACCCAAGAAGGTGAGTGCAAATGTGAAACTGTTGGATCTGTCTCTTTCCTAAAACCCTGCTACCTCTCTCTCTTTCCTGCAGGTAAAAGGTCCTGTTTCCCTTCTCCAAGGTTTAACCACCCTAACCAGGACAGTCAACAGCCCCCCCTCCACACTTTGTATCTTTTCCTCTCTCATGGTTTGAAAAGGCTCTTATCTCTTCCTTTGTAATGTTAAGGGTTTTGCTAGAGGCTGTGGCAGTGTTACTAAGTAAAATGGGAATTTGGCTCAGTCATGAAGGGTGAAGATCAGAGCAACTATTCTTAGAGGTACTATCTCTGCCTCCACCCTGACAGCTGCAGGCACACGCAGCTCAGGGCACCCCCTCCAAACCTCTCCTCTTGAGCTCGAGCACCTGGGCATGTCCATAGCAGGCAAAGGCCATGCCCAATAGCCACAAGGAAGAGGGGTGGGAGAGAACCCCCAGCACTCCCCAGCACTCTGCTGTTGATAGGGAAGCTAGCAGAGAAGTGGTGCCTGCTGACTGATGACTGCAAATTTGGCAAGGCTCATTTGAGACACTTTAAACAGATACAAACAGCCCCTGAAATATCTTTCCAGTCCTAAACTCAACTCCAAGATTCATACTGAGGCCCTAGGAAGAAAGACCAAGTCTGAGGGATCCAAAGTCAAGCAACAGGCACAATGTAAATGGGTAGGATCAATTCTTGCCAATTGAGCCCCCCAGCTCATGGAAGGAGGTCATGCTCCATGGCATAACCAGGGTCAGGGAACTGAAAGTTTGTCAACAGCAGGGGAAAATGGAGGTACAGGTGAGGGCGATGAATTCCTGTTCTCTAGATTTTCCCTGCTTCATGGGTATATACCACATTGGTACTTATGGGCGGTGCCTGCCGAGGTTGCTGGGACTCGAGGATAAAAAGATGGAAGGGAAAGGAAGGACACTTACTTTCTCTCTCCATCACACCCTGAGTTTTTTTGCTGAAAGAAGGAAGGAAATGAGGGACACCTCTATTCACTGTCCTTTAGAATGAACAAGCAGCTCTCTTCAACACCCCCAGCTTATATATAACCCTCTGGAGTGTATCCTGAACCATTGGGACTGCTTTGACCCTCAGAGTCTGGAGGAAAAAACTGCTTCATAGCCCGCTGCACAAAGTTTTGGCCAAATTTTAAAGGACTGTGTTGGCCCCAGGAAGGAACCATTCATTTTGATACCATCCAGCAGTTGGAACTTTTCTGTAGATGTGAGGACAGTTGGTCTGAGGCCTCATATGTCCTCGTACATACACAGAAAGCCATATACAGGCTTTCCATACCTTGTAAGGCAATTCAGAGTTTTGCTGACAGTGTAGGATTGATCCAGCCCTCCTGTTTCCTCCTGTTTGATCCAGTGTAGGACTGGCAAGCCCAGGGTGTTAAAGATATGTGTCCCAGAGGCATACCCAGCAGAGGAGCCAGCTCCCTCCAACCCTGCTCCTCCAGGTCCACCCTAACCTCCCTATCCAGCTTCAGCCTCTCACTTGCCACCTCCTAGAAATCCTTGCCCTACACAAACCCTAGTCTCACTCTTGCCCCTGTAACAGATGCCCAGTGAAGGTCCAGGTTCCCTTCTCCCTACAGGACTTAAAGCAAATTAAGGGGGATCTTGGCAAGTTTTCAGATGACCTTGATAGATATATAGAGGCTTCCAGAATTTCACCAAAATATCTAAACTTTCCTGGAGAGACATTATGTTACTTTTAAATCAGACCCAGATGGACACTGAGAAGCAGTCCACTCTGCAAGCAGCAGAGAGAGTTGGGTATGAGTTTCGTATCACATATAGCATCAGGGAAGAGACAAAAATTATCCAACTGGAAGAGAAGCAGTACCAGTGGATGACCCTCAAAGGGATCCCAGTGATAAGATCAAAGCCTGGAAGAGGAGACACTTTCAGGTGTGCATAATGGAGGCCTTACATAGCACTAAAACCAGACTTCTCAATTATACGAAGTTATTTATCATCGACCAAGGATATAATGAAAATTCCACTACCTTCATGGAAAGGCTAAGAGAGTCCTTGGTAAAACATCTCACAATCTCCTGATTCAGTCGAGGGACAGCTAAACCTAAAGGATAAATTTATTACTCAGGCAGCTCCTGACATCAAGTGGAAGCTATAAAAACAGGCCCTGGGACCAGATAGTACATTAGAAGGTCTCCTGAGAGTAGCCACCTTAGGCTTCCACGATAGAGAAAGGGAGATGCGAGAAAGAGGTAGAAGCTGTAATGGCCACCATGCAAACTCACAAACCCTAGAATTCCCAGGGTACACCTGTTAACTGCTAAAGATATGGCAAGAACAGTTATCTCTCTTCTAAAGTTTAACTGCTCCCATATAAGGTTTTATTTCTTTCATCAGGGTGAAACGACTTGGGGTACAATATTGTTGTTAGTTTATATTTCACTTCTTATCTCTGTAATCTTTGTCACTAAATTCTTTACTTGTATAACACAAATGTTTAACTCATGCATACTTAACCTTATAAAGCTTGTTTGTTTCTCTCTCATTTAGAGGCCATCAAACTACAAACAGGCATGTAACTAGAGCCACAGACAATGGCTCCCCTTTGCCAGGAACCCTTACGTGGACCTTTGGGAGGAATCTGACTGCTGTTTTCCCCAAAACAATGTCCCCGGTCAGCAGAAGTAGCTAAAGACCAGTTGTCATCCTTCTTCTAAAGGCAGTTATAGGTTCTAAAGGCAGTTACCTCTTCAGAGGGAAAAATGGTATGGGAACAGGGCAGGGAGGTGCTAAGTAAAGAAGGGAAGGGTCCCTGGCAAGGGCTCCACCCTCAGACCTGCATCCTTGGGCCTAAATGAGAACAGGCATTTCTGTTTTCGCACTCAAAGAGTTGCCTTTTGGTCCTCCGTATCCCCATCCTATGCCCATAAAAATTCAGGACACACACAAGTGGCTGGATGTTGAGAGGAGCAGAAGAACACACTGACAGACACCAGCAGACACTGGCACACCATCGATAGCAGAATGATGCAGATGTCGAGGGGAATTAGGCCAGGGGCAGTAAGAGGAGAGTCTGGCCACTGGGCACCCAAATTCCAGGGGAAGACTACCTTCCCACTCAATCCCCTATCTGGCTCCCCATCCAACTCACTGAGAGCTACCTCCACCACTCAGTAAAACCTTGCACTCATTCTCTACAAGTTCACATATAATCCAATTTTTCTGGTACACTAGGGCAAGAACCTGGGATACAGAAAACCCTCTGATCTTGCGATAAGGGCAGAAGGTCTCACTGAGCTGATAAACACAAGCCACCTGCAGATGGATAAGCTGAAAAAGTGCACCGTAACACAGGCTCACTTGGCCTTCGGAAGTTATAAAATCTCACCTTTTGATGCTGCCATGGAGTCGGAGCTCAGTAACGCTCCCTATGACACACCTGTCTGCATGCTCCCCCTAGGAGTTTGAGCAGTGGGGCATCAAAGAAGCGAGCCACATCCTTGTCACATGCCCTGTGAGGATGATAAGGGAATTCCTCTCATTTCAGTATAATCCCATGAGCTTTTTAGATTCATGAGAAAGATGGTATCCCCTAACGTTTAAAGATGATGAACCCCAGTACCACCAGGATTAATGTGAGGATACAATTATTACCTGCATAGTTGTGAAAATCAGTGTAATTGATTCTAAAATTTATGAGGTCTAAATTCTAACTTCTATATTAGTCAATGTTTCCTTTCAATGGAACTATGTATATGGTGAAGAGGAAAACCAAAATTAGATATAATCTGGAAAATTTCTTACTCATGAATATATAAACTTTTCACCAATGTAATAAAAAATTTTGAGAATCTGTTATATGCCAAAATTGTGTTAGCATCTATGGATGATAGCTTTCTACATTAACCAGACCCAAACATCCTAATATTGATAATGCTTTTTCTTGGAAATATCTGACAGAGCCCGTTCTTGTATCCCCTGCTCTTCATGCCCTAGGATTAAGACACAGCCTGCTTTTTGTGTGAACTCCTAATTCCAATTACTCACCTATGATCTTTGTTTAACATTTTCCCTTCTTTTTAAACCTAGACCAACTTTATTTTAACTAGTGACCTAAAACATGTAGTCAATAACCACAGTCTATACTTTCCCAGTTTCCTCCTCATTCTATTCATAATTTCTTCAGCAATACACTGCTAACTTATTCACATATTGACCTCATAGTTACCCAGGTTGAAAATGCAGTAACATCTTGACCTCATTGTTCCTTCTAATCACCATATTGTTTCTGCTTCACCTCAGCAATACTTGGATCTATTCAGCGTAACTATTTCTTATAAAACAGCCTTATCTCAGCCTTCCTTTCTCTTATCCCTCACATTTACTGAAATTAATTTTAACCTCATTGAACTGTTTTCTAAATCCATCATTTAAAATCTAACCACAGATGCATACACAAGCAATCTCTTGGAGTCTTACATCAATTATGTCCTCTCCATAGTCATAATGCACTAGATCTTAGATTTTTGCAAAACTTGTCTTGACTATCTGCAGTCTAGAACAAACTCATTTCTCATGCCCAGCCCAGGCAGCAGTACTCATGGCCATGAAACTTCTGATCATTTCACTTTGCAGTCATGACACTGAACTTCATCTTTGCCCTTGCTAGTACTCACAATTGTTTTAGTTCGTTTCTTGCAAAAAAAAAAAAAAAAGCAGTAGTTACATACAACAAATCACAATGAAATTATTGAATTTGCTATACTAATCATTGTTCTAGATGTTTGCTAAATTGGGCTAAAGTTTGTGCAAGCTGCACTGAGACAATTGATGAAAGAAAGAATAATTAAATACTTCATCTGGTCTCTTCATATAACTTCCAATTGAAATTAAACTTTCTAATTGCATATGTGCTTCTATTACTATTATCAGGAGAAAATCCAAGCAGGATTAGATAAAGTCAATCTGGAGCTACGAGATGAGAGACTATACAGATTGTGTTTAAGGAATAAAGATTTGAAGATAGAGAAAAGCTGAACAATCTGCTGAGGCTCTAAGTAAAAGATACTGATCAGTCAGCCAAGATGAAAACAGCTGTATATCAGAGAAAACTGTAAAGACAAAATCAGTTAAAAATTCACAGAAATACACACAGAAGTCTCAATTAGTCTCTCATGAATATAGATACAAAATGATAAAAGAAATATTACTAACGACATGTAAGTATGTATGTGTAAATACACCTATATACAAAAGTATTCATGGTCCTTACGAAGAAAAATTCAAAACGTTATGTAAGATTAATTACTAAGCAAACGTATTCCCTCCTTCAAATGACACTTGGCTTCAAAGATTAGTTTACCAAAATTTCAAGAAGTTAATAATTTATTTTTATGCAAGTTGCTTTAGTGAATAGAAAAAGAAGGAAAACATTGAGTATTCTAAAGTTTGCTTTTTTCCATATGGTAATATTTTTGAAAGTATGATGCATCTTATAGTGAATGTGCTAAGGAAGCATTCTGTCATTTAATTGGCATAATTCTATATAATAGCAATAAAATATCAGTATATATTATAATTAAATGACATCTTAGGTTCAATGAAATATCATAGTGTTATAAAAGATCATATACTATTGACACCTGTGTTAATTTTCTATTGCTACATTAACAAATAACTGCGTATTCATATGGCATAATGCAACACAAATTTAGTATTATACAGTTCTGGAAGTCAGACTTTCACTAGGCTAAGATCAAGATGTTAGAAGGGCTGGATTCTTTTCTTGGAAGCTTTGAGGGAAAATCAGTTTTCTTGCCTTATCAGGCTTCTAGGGGCTGCCCACATTTCTTAACTCATAGCGCCTTCCGTTTTCCAAACCTTAAATGTCTGGTTGTGCTTTTGTCACATGAAATCATTTCAACGTTGACCCTTCTATCTCCCTTTTCCACCTTTTAAAAATCTTTGTGATTACAGCGGGTTCACCTGGATAATTCAGGATAATTTACCCAGCTTAAAGTCAGCTGATTAGCAACCTTTATTTCATCTGCAACCCTAATTCTCCATTGCCATGTAACATAATATGTGTATAAGATCTGGAGATTAGAACATGGACATTGGGCAGAGCCATTATTCTGCCTACCACAACACACAAATTGGATAAGACTAGTATAAGAAAGTATTAACATACACTGTATAAATGTAAGTGCAAAAATGGCAACATAGTACTAACAAAATAGATTATAGAGCTACATAATATATATAGCTCACATATGCATGGATGTATTATATATTATATATGTATATATCATAACTAGATTTATTATGGAAACACAAAAATGGCTGAAATAATATACCATTTGTAAATCATTAATTATAAATTATATTTATAAATTTATCATTAAAAATTATATAATAAAATTTAACCCTCCCACTGTAACAGATGAATAAAACACATATAAATTTAAACAGATTCAAAGAATTCAGTAAAATTTAACAATACTTCATGTTTTTAAAACTATGCTAGTAAACAGAATACAGTTCTTTCTTATCACAACTACTATAGCATGCATCATAATTTAAACAATAGTACGATATAAAGAAAAAGTGGGCCAGGCACGGTGGCTCACACCTGTAATCGCAGCACTTTGGGAGGTCGAGGTGGGCAGATCACAAGGTCAGGAGATCGAGACCAGCCTGACCAACATGGTGAAACCTGTCTCTACTAAAAATACAAAAATTAGCCAGGTGTGGTGGCACATGCATGTAGTCCCAGCTACTTAGGAGGCTGAGGCAGGAGAATCACTTGAACCTGGGAGACGGAGGTTGCAGTAAGTTGAGATCGTGCCACTGCACTCCAGCCTGGTGACACAGCAAGACTCCAGCTCAAAAAAAAAAAAAAAAAAAAAAAAAAAAAAAAAAAAAAAAAAAGTGTACATTTTAGGATTGATAGAATGTGTTATTCAGTTAGATCTTTTTCGTTATTTTACACTCTAAATTAGACTAATAGCTGTGAACAGGAAAGTTCCTAATCAGTAAAGTGAATCTAACGTCAACCTAATAGTAAATATTCTACCTACTATAAAAACTTGTCATATGGCTTGGCTGTGTCCACACCTAAATCTCATCTTGAATTGTAGCTCCCTTAATTCCCACATGTTGCGGGAGGAACCCAGTGGAAGATAATTGAATCATGGGGGCGGTTCCCCCATACTGTTCTGATGGAAGTGAATAAGTTTCAGCAGGTCTGATGGTTTTATAAGGGGTTTCCCCTTTCACTTGGTTCCATTGTCTCTTGTCTGCTGCCATGTAAGATATGCCTTTTGCCTTCCACATGATTGTGAGGCCTCCCCAGCCACATGGAACTGTGAGTCAATTAAACATCTTTTCCTTTGTAAATTAGCCAGTCTCAAGTATGTCTTTATCAGCAGCATGATAACAGACTAATACGATTTGTATAGAGAATTAGCAACCAGATTGAATAGCTGCTGTCAATTCAGGTATTCAAGATAGTAATGATGATTCTAGTAAAGCAATTAGAAAATAAAAGTAAATAAGATTTAAAAGTGCAATTTTCAAAACATTACTGAAACCCACAAAAGAATATCCAAATAAATAGAATGTTATAGCATAGACTATTTTAATGTTGTCACTTATTCCTATATTGTTAAATATAGGAATTTTTTAAATTCCTAATTTTTCCATAAATTCAATGTAATTTTAAAAACTTGCAAAGTGGTTTTAAAATTCACATGAAAGAGTAAAAGTTCAAGAATAACTGAAGTATTTTTGAATAAGAATATATTGTGAGTGTATACCTTACCAATCACAAGATTGATAATTTATTTACTACAATTTAACAGTTTGATGTTGTCACAGTGTTTTAATCAGGGCTCTCCAGAGAGATAGAAAAATAGGCTACATATAAAGAGTTATATAAGAAGAGATTTCTTAGGGAAATTGGCTTACACAATTATGGAGGCTGAGAAGTCCCTCCATTTTCTGTCTGCAAACTGGAGAGCCAGGGAAGCTGGTAGCATGGCTAAGTTCAAGTCCTAAGGTCTCAGAGCCAATGAAACTGATGGTATAACTCTCAGTGTGAGTTGGGGGTGGGGATACTTACTCAAGTTCCAGAGTTCAAAAGCCAGAGAACCTCGAGCTCTGACATGCAAGGGCAGGAGAAAAGGGCCTCCCAGCTTCTGAAGAGATAACAAGAATTTGCCTTCCCTCTACTACCTTTTTGTTTGATCTAGAATAAAAAGGCACTATCCAATTGTTCCAGTCAATTGCATAGGACCCACCTACATGAAGGTGGATCTTCTCGACTCAGTCCACCAATTCACATGCCAATCTCTTGCAGAAACACCCTCAGAGACACATGTAGGCAGTCCAGTCATTGTAATCAAATGCCAAACCACCCGGGTTTCCCTTGCATCAAAAGAGGGATAGGCTCAGTTCTTACTAAAACACTGAGAATAATTAATGCACTGATTAGGAATAAATAATGCTTTGCCAGCTATCTGGACATCTCTAATTCACTCAAGTTCATACTCCCAAATCAACCATTATACGCAGCAATAAACAAATAGATGAGTGAAACAAAATTGTGAAATAAGAAACAGACCCACATATTTATGGAAATGTATGACAGGGCTGACATCACAAATCACTGAAGAAGGGAAGTGTAAATATCCAAATCTTCAGAAAGCATCATACTTATGAATGAGAAGTTCAAGTATTTCCTCTAAAATCAGGAATGAGACACGAATGTCTGCTAAACCTGATGATATTCAATAACATACTACAGGATTTCCATGGAACATTAAGAAAACAGAATAAAATAAAAGACAAAGAAGTATTAAAAGGGAAAAATAAAGCTCTCATTAATTGTAAATGATATGATACATGACTAGCAAAAGAATGTAAATGACTTCTAGAATTAATAATAAAATTATGCAAATTTGCTATCAATGTACAATAAAATTTTCATAGCTATAAAAGTTCTAAGGCACCTTGTAGCAAATACAAAGTGTATGTAAGACTTATGTGGAGAAGTTATTAACTTTATTGAAAGACATTCTAAAAGATAAAATGAATGGAAATATTTACCATGTTAATATTTAGGGAGACTCAATATCATAAAAGTATTTATTCTCTTCAAACTTAATGTGATTTTAATCAAAACCCATCAGAAGTTTTTATGCAAGTTGATAAGCTGATTTTACAATCTATGAAAATTGCCAAGAAGCAGAATTCCCATGACATCCCTGGAGAGAAAATTGAGTTAAAAGACACTTGATATCTCAGATATTGCAACTTTTATAAAAGTATAGTTATAAAGACTATGGTATCAATTTAATAATTACCTTAGAAATGTATTGCTAAATAATCAGTGATTATATACATGTACATACACACGTGTATGGATACGGGTTTTATCACAGTGAGAAGAAATAAAAAATGCCTAACAACGGGTGTTTGGTGTTATAAACTATATTTATGTGATTTACTGAGATCTCATTTAAAACCAAGAGTTAGAAGGGAAATTTAGCTAACAGGATATTAGTCAAAATATATTTAAAGAAAAGATCATGTTACCTAAACAATTGCAGCATGATCTTGTTTTGAAATATAAAATGTGTGTATATCTCTATATAGTTATATAGACATAGTGATGCGTATGAGTGGAATATGCAAACCAGATATGTACCCATTTTCTTGTGTGTATAGTGGGAATAAGGTGCTGTGTGAGCTTTTAAAATGTATTTGTTTTGCAAGTTTTCTCTTTTGAGATGGGTTATTTTCCTCAATAAATTAATGAAAATTATATTATTTGGATAAAACATTAATATCATGAAAAAATGCTTAGATTTTAAATTAAAGCTTTAAAAATATTTGTAAAACAATACACGACTAATCACTTACACCTTATGTAAAAAATGTTTTTAAAAATATGTATGTTTAAACTTATAGAGTTATCCTTTGGTATCTGTGGGGAACTGGTTCTAGGACTCCCACAGATACACCATAATCTGTGGATGCTCAAGTCTCTAATATATAATGATATAGCATTTGCATATAACCTATGCACATTCCCTGTTACTTTTCATCGTATCTCGATTACTTATAGTACCTAATACAATGTAAATGCTATGTATGTGACACTCCATTTTTTATTTGCATTGTTTTTTATTCATGTGTTATTTTTTTCTGAATACTTTAGATCCATGGTTGGTTGAACCCGTGGATGCCAAGGCCATGGATATGGAGCACCATCTGTATTTATTTTTATAACTTATTTTCTCTATAATTTTAACTTTTACTTTTTTTCTTCTTTCCATTTTCACATAGATGAATATCGCAGCCACTTTGCTCAGGAATATCCATTGAGTGCCTAACAAATGTAACAAAATGAAAAAACATAGGCAGGGTATAGTTATTCTCAGTAGATTCTTTGCTTAGATGGTACCTATAAGGGTTAGAATCTGAGTAAAGAGGCAAAATACTCATAAAGGTAGCAAAAGGCAAAGAGAATGACCAAATCAGAAACGCCTACTAAACACCACCACACAATTATGAGGTTTACATTTTATGGCGACGAGGGAGAAAAAGCAATGACAAATAGACAGGCTTACCCTCAAAAGGATGTTTTTTTGTCTTTGTAGCCATGAATAGCTTAAATCTGAATCATATTCACAATGCAGGGTGTAAGGCTGCACTTTTCAACATTTCATTACTCCTTAATTTTCCTGTGTGTTAAATATCATTAAAAGCAATATAAAATTCATGCACTTCATTGTGTATAATAAAATGAATCTGTGGAGCTAAGTCTTGCTTTTGTTTTATGACTTTCGGACCATTTTATCTAATGATAGCTTGAGCCTAGCCAGAAGAGTTTATCAGGATTTCTAGAGAATCTTTTTTTTTCCCCCACTTTGTGGTGGAATGTCACATGGATTTCACTTAAATGAGTAATTAAACTCCAATAGGAAACCTTGGTAACATTTGAAACTGTTTTGCCTCATACGTCATGAACCTCTTCTCGCCATAGGAAGAAAAATATTTTCCAGCTTAAATGACTGTTTGGAACCACACTACCGAAGTTTAGATAAAGAGGTTTAACTAATCGAAACAATGAAAACAAAAAATTGTAAGAAACATAAAGTCTCCAGTTTGCAATGAAAACCCTAAAGAATCCAAATCCTTGAAAATATGCAGACACATTGCTTATCACCATTGCACAGGCATGGGCCTTTAATCTCAGTCTCTAAGACTGTTGCTCTATTTTCCACCACCAGCTTTAGGATATCCATACATCATACTCTTCAGCATCTGCCCGGTTTTCTGTCGAGCACTATTGTCCCTCTAAAACCACAGCGTGATTATCTCACTTGTGCTGCTGCTTCAGGAGTTCAGAGTCTTCTAATGTTCTTCACATCTCAGTTTGCTTTGCACATCTTGAGGGTTAGGAAAACATTCACAGTTCCGTGTCATTGCATCTTTTAAAATTCTTTCCTTGCTTTCCCTTTCAAAACAAAATGAAACAGAAAAATATCCTCTTCCTTCTCCTTTCAGAATTTCTATAGTATGATTAAATTCTTTTTCCCATATTTCATCGTAAAACTTCTCTGGCACTCCTCACTGTTAAAAAACAAATGGACAGGTATACCACATCCCAGGGTATGAGGGGAGTCTACAGAGGAGACACGAGTAACAGAGAACACCTTATTTTTTATTAAATTGATACTTACCTCAATACTGGTTAATCTACTATCAGTCAAATTAATGCTATGATGTATTTAGTAATATTCCTATTTCACAGATGAGAAAAAAATGAAACTTAAATTTAATAAATTGTTCAAGATGATGAATATCAGAGCTGGAACTTGAGTCCATTTTCCTAATTATAAATCGCTTATGATAGTCACTAAATGACATAATGAATGTTTGGTGTCAGCGACTCTCTCAAGAATGCCTGGCACGAAGCTAGCTGGGACTTGTGGCTCTCCTTCTCCCCAGCAGGTGGGGCACCCAAAACCTTCTCTTTACAGAGACTACTAGGTACCCTATCAGCACATGCTCGCTACACCCCAGTGCATCTCAGATACGCAAGGCTTCTTGCATGCTCATGCTTTGAAAAGATTGATAAGCAGATGTCTAGGGATCCCCTTTTGTAGCATAGCCCACAGTACATCCAGACTACCACAGCCTCAGCATATCTCTCTGCTAGAGGATACTGCCTCAGGGAACTAAATCTTTTATCTTCCTCACCCTTTGCTTTTGAGTTTCTTCAATAGAGTCTATGTCTCTTTCATCCTTTCTTTCTGTGAGGTGTGGCTTTTGTCTTCAATCTCCACTATACAGCATGTAAAGAACCCAGTAATTAACTACTTGATGCGTGTTGGCAGTGATTACTATTATTATATGATTGCTGTTATTATCAGAGGACACTATCATGTGGAATTTTTGATCTCTGTGTTTACTTTTGCCATGATTCTAGGTATTTTCATACACCCTTCACTTTGCTGAGAAAGTCTTTACTTTTCACTCTCAAGAAAACTCCTTACCACCTTTAAAACCCAGTCGAAATTTCACTTATTCTGTGACTTCCCCAAGTAAGTTTAGACACTGATTTTCTGTATGGTTATATAGTATGTCCCTCATGGTAACACATCGTAACGTTCCAGGTAGAGACACAACTCCCCCACTAGGCTGTCAGAACCTCCTGGCAGAGGTAAGTGGTCTACCCAAAGGGATTAAAGCACAAAGTCTATATAATGTAAACTTGTTTTATAGCCCCTTTGTCATTCTATTTAGCTCTTTATTGATCCAGAATATATTTTTCCTGCATAGTTGGTGGTAGAAGCATTGAAGACATATTTTATTGACATTAGTGTGAATTTTCTCCTCCCAATGTTTCAAATTGTCCTTAAAAGATTTAATGACAAACAGAATTTGCAGTTTACTTTAAGGATGCCACACGAATTCCCTAGAGAGATCTCTTAGAATAAATATATTTTTTCACAAAATACAGAAGCCAAGTCACTTGCTGTAGATTGGCAACATTCTAGTGAAAAAATAATCACCCTTGCAATAACAAATACAAAATGTTTAGCTCTGGGCGTATGCTGTGTTTTTTGTCAAGGCTCTGACATAGCATTTGTTATCATATTAGTTTTCCTCTAATCTACTTACAACCCCAGTACTCTCTGAAATAGATTCCCCCTTTTGATCAGAACAAAGAATTATTTCCAACTGATGACAATCAGGTGAAAAAGCGTATGTCTTTTATTATTTTGAATAAGCATTCAGGTTTGTAAGGAAAAACATAAGGGAGTAAAATGTATTAGGTAACTACCCAGTATCAGAAATTATGTTCACTTGAGTATGTATACAAATAATGAATAGATCATAGATAGAAAAACAGACAGATAGAGGTTTTGAGATCTCAATTACTGTGATCAGCACTGCCATTGGGACATATGATTTTTTTTAAATGGTGAAAAAAAACTTGTTAAATTTTCCAAAAACCAAAGTATAATATTCCCGAGATTTACATGTTATTCACTTTTCTGAAAATTTCAAGTATGTTAAAACAATGCAAAAAATATTAATTATACAGTGGAGATATATTCCATATGCATTTTTCAGTGAATGATTTAAAATATTCTTTCCTACTGGGTACTGCCTGATTCAGGGCACGTGGCTTGGCTTGGCTTTGGCCTTACTTGGCCCCATAGCTAGGCATCCTTGTGCAGTGGATAAATATTTGCAGAGGCCCTTGTTTTAGCTTCTAGTAATTGTAAAGGACTTTTTACCTACTTTAGACATGATAAAGTCTTGGCATACAGTGGACAATTTTGTATTATTTCTTGCCATAGACTGGAAAATTCTTCATTGCATGTTATTGTTCTGCCCATTGTAGGGCCACTAGCAACACTGGCTCCTGCACATTTAATTTCAGTAGCTCCTTCCATCATCCCCAACTAAAAATGATACACAGGTTTCTAAAACACACTCCACAGAGCAGTAGCACACCCACAGAAAACCACTGCTTTAATCTCACTTCACTGGAGATTGGTTGGTGAGAGATCTGCAAGCAGAAGAAACCACGTGATTTTATACGTTGGCAGACCTTGAAATTTATCGAAAACTCTGTCTTGCCCTCATTTGAGCCTCGAAACATCCCAAGCAATTAGCAGAAGAGACTTTGTTATTCCCAATTTAAAGATGAGGAAGATAACGTGACTTATCTAAGGCCATGTGACTAGAAAATTTCAGCACCCTGATAAAATCTCTGTTATCCTGAAGGAAGATTAGGTTTTGTTCAGTTTTCTTATCCAGTACTTCCCCTTTAGCATAAACTGCTCTCATCAAATCGCCAGAGATTTGAGTCCCTGGCTGGCCAGAATTATTCTAAGAAATATTTTGAATTCCACCGCTCTCTTGTTTTCAGTCTTGTTCGGGTTTTAATCTGATCAACCTCGCTTGCTCCTTCAGAAGCTGATATCCCCAATTATTAACAATCTGCTGCTGTGAGTGTCGTGATCCAGTACAGTGAAAACTGTTTCTATATTTGGATTTCAGAGAAAAAGCAGCTGCAGCTGCCGCTCTGCATTTGGCTGGTAGAAAGTGAGGAGGCTGCTGGTATGATCCAGTTAGAGTAAGATTTATGATCCCATCCTTGTTTTAAGTTCACAGTCCTCTGATGCCAGATTCTGCTTTAGAAATAATTTCTCTCCCATATTTGGGTTGGTTTATTGTTTACTCACTTCCCAGCAGGAATTAATTAACGTAATCATTTTTTCATTCATTCAAGTGGTTGTTATTGTGGTCGCTGCTGTTTTAATTGCACTCTTCTCAGGTAGCAAGCATTGTGCTGAGAAATCAGGACACACAGTTACCAGGATATGTTCCCAGCGCAACAAGGAAAGTGTGGTCTTGAGGAGAAGACAGAGGAGTAGACAGTCACGTGGTAAGTAGCAACCAGGAATGAGCACAAAAAGAGGATATGACTTCATTCAGAGGAATCAAAAGAGATTTCCCAGATGAAATGGCATTTACACTGGGACCTTGACAATGAATGGTCTTTATCCTGATGAAGAAGGAATGACAAAGCCTTTTTAAAAAATAAGACAAAATATTTGCAAATGTGCATATTGTGACGCTGATGGATTCCAGTTAGTTAGTAGGACTGAAAGAGAAAAGGGAATACTGAAAGACAAAAGGGTGAGAGGTGAAACTTACATAGCAGATAGGACCCACATAATGATTAGTTTTACATGATATGTCAACAAAAGTTGGTCTTTATTTGTAAGCCATGGTGACGTGGGCGTGAAATGGTCAGACTTTTATTTCATAAAAATCAGTCTAGCTAGATTGTGGAGATGATGATGCAGAAGTTTGAGTTGGAGGAACAAACTTGAAGGCCATTAAGATATTGCAAACAAGAGATGATAGCACCAGATAGGGAAAGGCTTGGCAGATATTAGGAGAAGAGAAGCAACAGAACCTGCTGTTTGATTAGACAAGGGATGACCTGTGGGGAAGGGGGAGGGAAGACAAAAAGGAAGGAAACAAAATTCATGGGGTGGTAAATGTAGATTGAGAGGATGGCATTTGCTGTGGGAAGAAACCCAGGGAAAATTGGAAAGATCAGTGTGGGGTTCAGTTTTGATTTTTTAAGCTGAACTTGAGGTGCCAGTGGGACATCCGATTGGAGATATCCTATAAGCATTTGTATGTAGGGACGTGGAGTCCAAGGGAGAGGCTCTGGCTAGGGTTGTACTTCTGAGTCATCAGGATTTAGAGAATACACAGCTCAGTTTGAGAACTTATAATTCTAAACATAGCATTTGGGCCTGACTGACTTAGGTTCAAAACATGATTCTACTTTTACTATTTTAGTGACCTGGGGCATAATAACTAATTTTTCTGTGTTTCAGCTTCATCAATCTATAAAACATGTATTATAATGTCTACTTTGAGCATCCTCTTGAGTTATTACTCATATAATATTCAATAGTACTTAACCTACCATGAGGTTTAAAAACATTAGTTATGTTCAAGAAACAAAACTTTATGTTTCTATAACTTTGTATTGGTTTATTGACATATGCCCAGTGCCTAGAACAGTGTCTGGCACATAATAGGGGCTCAATAAACAATTGTTTAGAAATAAACGAGCATTGCTTTCTAGTATGAGCTCCCATTCCACAAGGGGGGCAGAAATGTAATCTCCATCAAACTTTCCTCTGATTTTCCTGTTCTATACCTGAATTATTTCATGAATAAGGAGTATTAATACATTAAACTAAGCAGAGGTAGGTGGAAAAGGATGGGAGCCACTGGTCCTCAAGACCCTTTTCATGAAAGAATATACTGCCAGTTATGTCTTTCTGACTGGCTTTTGGTCCATTTGGGTTCCCATAAGACAAAATTAACTGAGCATCTACTATGCGCCCGACATGTTGTAGGAGATGGGGAAAGAGAGGAGAACAAAACTGAGATCCTGTCTGAGTAAAAGTCCACACTCACATGGCCCTTCTATTAATATGGTTACTTTAGTCTCAGAAGCCCTTCCTGCTACTTTAATGCCAGTTTGGGGTGACATGGCGTGTCCTTTGATGCTTCTGCAAGATTCTGGCACTCAGAAACTTTGTGGGATTGTTGATGGAACATTTGACCATGCAGGTGGATCATGCATGCATTTCCTGTTTCTGGATCACGCCATTCCCTTTGGTCTCATGCAGGATCCTTCTGTCCTCTTACCCGAAGCTACCCCTGCAGTGGAGTTCTCCTTATCTTTCCTTTCCTCCCTCTAGCTGAGCGTAAAACCATTCTCACAAAATTAACAAGAATTATTTACCATGTTCTGGACAGAAATATAGTTATAATTAAGCATTAATCAGGCTGCACTTTGTCCTACTTCTTTGTAGCTGCTTGTTAACCAAAAGTCACCAGATACTGACTTTTGCATCCCCATTGTTACTAGAGATATGATCTTTACATTAGACACGTTTTTGATTTAGAGTTGCTTAAGATGTTTTTCAGATCCTGAGTTCCTGGGGAATGGCTGATTCCAGACAGTTTGAAGATCCCACGGAGGAGCCAAATCAGCATGAGAATGCAGTTTCTTCATCTCTCCATCCCATGCCTTCACCCTGAACTCTTTGACCAATCAATGATCCCCACACTCCAGCACAATACTTCATTAACCCCCTTAAAATCCCTATCCTTAAACTCCTTGGGAGGCAGATTTGAAGTTTCCTCCTCTCCTTGTTCAGCTGCCTTAAGATCAGACTTCTTTCTCTGCTGTAACCTTGTTTCTTGAGGTATTCACTTGTTGCACATCAGGCAAGGAACCGCTTACATTTACAAGAGGACCTTTTTTCTAGCTGCTTGAAGCACCGGTCTCTTTCCACGTGCTCTTCCACACATTTCTGTGTATAGCAAATGTACTAAGTTATCCTAAAGCTCCTGAAACAAAGATACACAGGCATTTCTGCTGTCTGCCTCCTACATCTCTCTTTGGGGAAGCACATCCAGGGCCACCATCTCCCGGAAAAGCATGAAGAGAAAAATTTGAGAATACCGCAAAAAGAAAAAAAATGCACATTACTTTATGTATCATAACATTGTTCTGTTACAAATGTATGGATGACAACTTGAGCCATGAAAGTAGATGAGATTACCTACTTATTAGATGTCAAGTTGAAGTTTACCAAAACTCTAAGGAAATTAATTTAGCCATTTTTTTTAAAAAAAAGTCTAATTTCCCCTTAAGTTTTGTTTTTTTCCATGCATTAAATGCTAATCGTTCATTATTACAATCATTATTTAAACTGTTATTTATATATTTTGCCATTTACCTTTTAATTAAGTTCAATTTCCCTGTCTCTGATTTCTTCACCACCCCCTCCACACCCCTGCAGGACTAACCTACTACCCCTAGATTTTCTCCTTTCTGTTATATTTGAATAAGTTCAGTTTCCTAGCAGGTAACTCCTTATGAGCATTTTAACTTCTTTTTCAGCCTCTGGTTGTGTTTAGACAGTCAAATATTCTTGGAAGTTTTAATTACATGAGACTTTCAAATTCCTCTGTATTCTCAGATAATTAATTAGGCATAAGTCCTGTTCAGCTTTAGGAGTCTTTGCTTCACTAAATAAGGGGCAAGATTGCTCATTACTGCCTCCCTGTCTGAGGCATTCCTGGTGATGGTGGGTGAACCATTGGCTCTGGGGATGGTAGGTGAACCAGATGCCCATGTCAGGCAAACCACTTTCTATCTGGGTGAATTATCCCAATCGATTTCTCTTTTGCTCATGATCCAGGAGCAAGAATTGTAGTGACCACATACAACTTAAAGAATGGCAGAAACCCTATCCTAAGAAACATTTTAAATATATAAAGAAGCAGCACCAGTGATTGACATTCATTCCATCTTTCTTTTAAAAGTCTCCAGGTAGTTTCATTATCTAGGCTCCTTTTTTTTTTCTTCTTCTTCTTTTTCCCAATTGCTTGTGTTGAAAAGTTCTTACTACATCTTCACTTTCCAGTGGGCTTCTATTTCTTTGAATCTGTCATTTTTAGTTCAGGAGGGAAGTAAGCTATGATGGTGTTTCTTGGAAGAGAAGAAAGCAAATCCTGGTTAAGGTTTTCTTAATCCATATCCATCTATTATTGGCAGGGAGTCAAGCCAGATTCCAGAATTTATAGTCTCGGTTTTCAGGAGGATTTTGATTTTGTGTTTTTCTAGAGTCATCGTTGAAGAATGCCTAAGCAGGATTTGAGATCAAGTGTTTCTAGCCTTTTCCTTTC
The DNA here is from genome assembly GCF_024542745.1 of Macaca thibetana thibetana. Lineage (NCBI taxonomy): Eukaryota > Metazoa > Chordata > Mammalia > Primates > Cercopithecidae > Macaca > Macaca thibetana. Next base: position 28,131,200 of record NC_065590.1, read on the forward strand.
ATAAATGATAAAATTGAAGTCTGTAGCTTGCCCAGAGTTGTAAATGTTGAGGATAAACTGCAATGCATCAGATATCTACAGTTCTTGATATAAAAATGCCATGTGTGTAACTATACTAATGTTGCCCCATACATCCAGCATATGAAGTCAATTATAATTACTTAGCACAAGCAAACACAGGAATGGAGGCTCATGGGAACATGGTTCTCACTCCATGATGGCACTGGTTCAACTCATATAAACTCAATCCTTGCAACAATCTCCTGTTATTCTTGCCACTTTACAAAAGAGAAGACTAAGCTGCAGAGAGGGTAAAGACATATTCATGTTCACTCACAAATAAAGAGTAGAGCCAGGATTTTTTAACTCAGGCTGGTTCCAAGAAATCCTAATCTTACCTGCCATGATCTATACTACCTCTTAACAAGAAGGCTTTGTTTGTAATACAAAAACTACTCCTATGCTCGTTGCTTTTTTATAATATTTCAAATTAAAGATGCAGTTTCTGATGAGGGAAAATATAAAATACATTAGCACACAAAGCCACGGTTGTCATCAGCCAAGTTAATTGCTTAAAAAGCAGATAATTTCTATTTCAGAAACTGCCACAGGAGAGGTGGTCAATAAATTAGAATTTCCCCTCATTGCAGTGTTTGATTGACTGATCAAACTAATTAGATCTGCTGGCAATAAAGGTATTTAGAGACTTATTTTAAAATCTTCTGATATCTGAGACTTTTTTCTCTGCTTGTGGAATCCACTGTTCGGGCATTTTGGTGGGAGACAGTGTCATCCCACTAGCACAGCCAAAGAAGCCAGAGCCTTGTCATCCCTGAAGACTAGCAACTAGGTCATAGGCATACAGGATTACTGATACGTACTCCAGGAATATGCTGAATACAGGGAGAATAACTCAAAGAAACAGGGACAGTTGGAACCCGTCCAGTATTGGTGTTGCTTGTGTATTAGTCTGTTCTCATGTTGCTAATAAAGATATACCTGAGACTGGGTCATTTATAAAGGAAAGAGGTTTAATGGACTCACAGTTTCACATGGCTGAGGAGGCCTCACAATCATGGTGGAAGAGGAAGGAAGAGCAAAGGGACATCTTAATGGCTGCAGGCAAGAGAGCCTGTGCAGGGAACTCCCCTTTATAAAACCATCAGATCTTGTGAGACTTATTCACTAGCATGAGAACAACACAGGAGAGACCTGCCCACATGATTCAATTACCTCCCACTGGGTCCCTCCCATGACACGTGGGAATTATGGGAGTTTCAATTCAAGATGAGATTGTGGTGAGTACACAGCCAAACCATATCAGCTTGTTTGGCTTGTGAGCTCTTGAAGTGGGCTGACTCGTCCTGCAGTATGATTCTGGCTCTCTTTCTCTGCCCTGTGGAACTATCCAACACCCTTCCAAAAGACACTTTATCTGATTCGAGTAACCAGAGCAAAATTCCTTTGTTTGTTACCAAGAACTATAATTAGTATAAGGCATATAGTTCTTGCCTACTGAATAACTTCTGGCTTATAATAGGGCTTTAAGACTCGTTTGTCTCACTTCAGGTCTTTTAAAGCTCAGGTGCTATGAAGTATTGGCTTTCTTCATAGTCGATTCAACAGCAAATGTAAGATTTGTAATTTTCATATATGAGTTTCCCAGATGGTAGCTTAAGCACATCATAATATATTCGTATTTATTGCCTTTACTCATATCTTGTTTCTTAAACATTGGTGAGAGCTCAATCAAAAATTGTTTTTGGCTTAACTCAAATAAAACTGTTCAGGAATAAATAAGCTATTTTAAAATAAGCCCTTGATAGTGTTGGTTGGTAGAGTTATTTATTTTGATTTGTTATGTATTTATTTTTATTTTTAAAAAGGAGTTATCCATGCGGCTCAAAATCATTTTCCTTCTAACATGTTTACCTGATATTTTTATAGCTCCTAGCTCTTGTGTGAATGTCTTAAAAACAAAACTAAACAAATAGGAGATAAACTGTAAAATACATTTAACCTTTTACTTTAACCAGAATGTATCATAACATTTGTATATGTTAGTAGGATATTCTTAAATCAAACAAATTATAAATGATCACCCATCCAAAAAAAGCACTCTGAGGAGAGTCAGTTCAAGCAAATGAAATAAAAGTTCATAAAATTATTCTAGAAACTTGTTTTCTATCTGTGGTTTTACCTCATATTATTTATATTTTATATTTACAATTTCATTAATTTCACTCCAGATTTGAAAATATTATGTCAGTCTGGTACATTGGTACATTTCGTTTCATTCCTAGAATAGTTTGCAACAAACACCCTTCTGCTCAAATTAATAATTCAGTATTGACTACACAAAGAAAAAAATCAGTACAAGTATTAATTTTATCAGACCTATATAGATTCTTCATAGAAAAACAAATTATATCATCATGGTTTCATAAGTATTGAGTCAAAAATATTTGTTTATTTCAAAAAATTACTGAAAAATAGAGATGAGTATTTCACTATGTTGCCCGGGCTAGTAGTCTGGAACTCCTGGCCTCAAGCAGTTCTGCTGCAGCCTCTCAGAGTGTCATGATGACAGGTATGAGCCACCGCACCCACCCAAAAAATGTTTATTCTATGTTTGTGTTTTCCTAGCTTAACCTATACCTGTTCTGATCTTGGTATGTATTTTTTAATAATAGAAATTGCAATATGAAAAATCACATGTGTGGACTTATAATTCCTAAATTTTAATACCTATATTTTGGCTAATTAAACAATGCCCATAATATAAGAGCTGTGGTTTTTCTAATGTTTTTGTTTAGTGTGCATTTACAACATCTGTTTGATTTCTAAAACTGTTAAAAGAGCATACTCAGAAATAAGTAGGACATTGAGATACAGTTTGATATTTCACATAGGTTTTTCACCTTATTCTAATGATAAAGAGTTTCATCCATCATTAATTCATGTTTTAACAAATATTTAACGAGTAGCATCTGTGCCAGGCTCTCTGTTCTATGCAATACCATGAAATCTTACTTTTTATAAAAATTTCGTTCAAGTAGGAGAGAGAAAATAAATCGCAAGCTTACAAATAAGTAAATTATAAGTTTGCTGGGAGGTGATACAAGCTAGGAGACAGAGGAATGGGAGTGCATTGGGGAGTAAGCAGGTTGCACTTTAAACAGAAGTGATAAGAGTTGACCTCAATGAAGATGAGATTTTAGAAGACTTTAAGGGGCCTAGAGTTAGATGTGATTAGTATCTGGGATAAGAGCATTCAAAGAGTCGAAGTAGCCTGTGCAAAAGCATGGGGGCTGGACGTGTTTGAGGTCTAGTATAGAGCCTAGCGTGGTAGCACCTGAGTGGAGGAGGTGAGATGAGGAAAGAGGGAATGAACCAGATCACATGGGATTGGCTAGTGATGCAAGCAGAGGGGTGACATATTCCTACTTACTGATCTGACTAAAGTTTTTAAAAAGTAATTTTGACTGCAGTGTAAGGATACATTTGGAAGGTGGTCATTGTAGAAGCTGGGGAACCAGTGATGAAGCTAATATTGTAGTCTAAGGTAGAGATGATGGCTGAGCCAAATGAATAAGTAATTAGATCGTGTACACATTTTGAAGTGGGAGCCAACAATCTTTGCTGAAAAATTGGAAGTGAGATGTGAGAGAGACCTCAACAGTGACTTCTAGCATTTTGGCCTGAACAGCTAAAACAATGTATGTTGGAGATCCCTTAAAGGACAATGGATACAAATCTACTACATTGATTTCAATAGCTTCTTAATATGCCATGGTATGGGTACATCACCATTTGTTTATTCTCCTACTAATGGACAGTTGCCTTCTTTTTAAATTAATATCTGAAATAATCCTTCAACAAAAAAAGGGTATAGAGTTAAAATAATTCTGCAATCTTTAAAAGTACTTACTTTATTTATACAGTTTCTGCATTGTATTTAAAATGACTTGGTTTATGATTAGTAACTTTTAATTAATTTTAAAGAGATAATTCATTAATCAAGATGGCCTCAATGTTCCTTTCTTCTTGGGTAAAGTTCTTACAGACTTCTTTCTGATCGCCATTTTCTTAGAACAATTGCTTTAGCAAACTTGTGATTGCAAATCCTTTCTCTTCCTCTTAGTGATATAAATCTTTTAAGAAGCCTCATGCCATTTTTACAACCCAGGAATGTTTCTCGAGGATCTGGAAAATATCATTTTAAAATGTTATCATCAAGGAAATCAGTACCTCTATCTCCCAGTTGCTGGGTCTCTATGACAGAGTAGGAGTCTAACTTTAGTGGGTGCCTGGCTTTAAGATGTAAAACTACCTCCTGCCATAAAGATATGGGTAAATTTCTTTTTTGAGGGACAAGGCCAATTAGCAAAGAAGCGATTCATGATCCAATCACCTAAGTTCCTAAAATCCCTCTAGCTCTTTGTTTCAGTAAATTTGAGTTCAGACTTTCATTCTGGACTTTGTCACCTGCTGCAATGGCATTGACTGAAGGCTCCCTTGCCCGTTTAACTTATCCAGTGTACTTTTGCTTTGATGTAATTGCTTGACAGGTTCTTCTTGCCCACTGCGCTGACAAAACCAATTCACTGAAACCATGGTATTGAGGACTATTGAAGGAAAGAAAGAGTTTAAATAATGCAAGACCAGACACACAGAAGATGGAGTTATTTCTCAAGTAAGTCTCCCAAAAGGCTCAAAGGTTAGAGTTTTTCAAGGACAGTTTTGTAAGTAGCAGGCTAGGGAATAGGTGCTGCTGATTGGGTGAGGATGCCACCATTGGGGCACAGAAAATTGTCCTCATGTGCTGAGTCTGCCTCCAAGTGAAGGCCACAGGACCAGGAGAGACACAAGTTACATGTCTGGATGGGGTCAGTTGCCACAACACAAAAGCCTGAAAAATGTCTCAAAAGACCAATCTTAGGTCCTACAATTGTGATGTTATCTATAGGTGTAATTCAGAAAGTCACAAATCATGTGACCTCTGGACACATTGACTCCTGAGTAGTAAGGATTATAGAAGCTATGTTTATATCTTAGCAGAGTTCAGGCACCTCTCATAATCCTATCCCCGTGGACTTTTATTAGGTTTGCAAAGTGGTTTAGTTTTGGGAAGAGGTACCCTCTTCCTTGCTTTAAAGCTAAACTGTAAACTAAATTCCTCCCATGATTAGCCTGGCTTAGGCCCAGGAATGAGCAAGGACAGCTAGCCTTTGAGGCTAGAAGCAAGATGGAGTCCAACCATGATAGATTTCTGTGACTGACATAATCTTTGCAAAGGTGGTTTCGTTGGCGTTATAGAGTTCTCAAGGTCAGAACTCAGAGCTCCCTCAGAAAGAAAATGTCCAGGGTCAGCATTCCTTCTCCGTCTTTCTATCTTCAATCATTTCCTCTTTATTTGCAGGAAATTATCATATTGAATACCCTCGTGAAAAAGGAAGTATGAATATAGTATAATCTATAGTTTTAGAGTTAAGAATAGCTTTACATTATAAGGTTTCTGAATAAGTTAATGTTCAGCAATGATTGTTCAGTAAATAGAATGAGTTAAGATCAACATTTTTGTTTCAAGTAGGATAATTTCCAATTATTATTAACAATTTTCAAAAAATTATATATCACTCTTATGTTTATGTTTTGGAAAATAAAGTGAGGAGATCTTGGAAACATTATTTAAATGTGCTCTCAAACTTGATTGAAGGAAACATTGCTTAAAGTTAGCATTAACTCAGAGCTATTTTGGTGATTGGAGAAAGATGTATACAAGGCCTTCATATATACCCTGCAGAACTTTTACATTGTTAAATTTTAGACTTTATTAACTTAGATTGTAGAAATGGTCATTGAAATAGTAACCATCGGCAACAATTACTTAAATGCAAATTCGTCATAAGAAATTTAAGCTTTTAAAATTGTTGAGGATACTATGTACATTAATTAGGGGAGAACAAAATAGTTTTCTCTCTACCCTCCATAGTTGTCTGAAAGAAAAAAATATTAATGACACTTGGTAAAGATACTAAGTCAGACTTTTTTCGGGGTAGGGAGTTACTGTGATAAGCCTCGGGGCCATTCAACGGGATTTTTATGGGGGGAGAGAGATTTGATACAACTTTGACTCCAACAAGGACAAGTGGGGTTTACCACCAAGGAGCAGAGCTGAGCCAGGAGCAGTGACCAGCCTGGCCTACATGGTGAAACCTCATCTCTACTAAAAATACAAAAATTAGCTGGACGTGATGGTGCATGGCTATAGTCCCAGCTACTAGGGAGGCTGAGGCAGGAAAATTGCTTGAACACAGAAGCCGAGGCTGCAGTGAGTGAACTGAGATCGTGCCACTGTACTCCAGCCTGGATGACAGAGTGAGACTGTCTCCAAAAAAAAAAAAAAAAAGAAACAGAGCCAAAGGGCAGTGGTGTGGTTGGGAAATTACTAAGAGGAAACATCAAGGATAAAGGGTTTCTGGCTCAGCTTACTTGAGAAGATTATTTTGGAGGGCAGGTCAGGATGCTAAGATATTGGAGAGTGGTCACATACCAAGAGTGGGGGATTTTTTCCTAAACTAACTGAGCAGGATTCTTGCTCAAACTGCATTCTACGAGGACAGAGAGGGAAGTCCAAGTTTGGGCATAGTCAGAAAGGACTCAGAAGGTGGACTAAAGTTTCAGTCAAAGGACTCTTTGTCAGTTCTTATTTGCACAAACCCCTGTAACAAAAGACAAATTAACAAGAGAAAAAGAAGTTTAATAATGTGTATACCCTCTCCATATATGGGAGATAACCCAGAGATGTGAGTAATTATCTCAAGAAGATCCTAAATAATTGTCTCAGATTTCAGGCTTAAGTACCCCTGAGACAAAGAAAGAAGGGAATGGGAAAGGGTCCAGTTATGAGCAAGTGCAATAAACAGGAGCAAAGCTTACTTTGCAGAATTAAAGCCCATACTTTCTCCATTTAGTCATCTTGTTTTTCCCTGGTACAGAGAGGAAGACACCTTTAAAAGCAGATTTCTTTTCTAGATGTAAATTTATCTTACCAAATAGTAACTTTCAGAGCTTCTCCTATGCCTACAGTTTCTAAAAATAAGCCTTTCAAAATAATTCTTAAGCCAAGAGGCATATTTGTGGTGGCATATTTTGTTCTCTTAGAATGATATTTTGGGGTGATATGTCCTGAACCTCATCAATTGTGAAATATAGCAGTCCTATATGTAAAAAATTGCATTTAGATGTTATTTACAAATTTATTCTAAAACAGCTATAACCCAAATGACTCATGTTTTTAAGCTCACAATACTTCATATAGAGATGCATATATTCTAGAATTTTTCCTCTATTTGGGAGATGAAGAGCTATTCACTACAAAATAAAAACCTATGAAAAATATAAAAATAAAACAAAATAGAGCTCCACAAACAATTTTGGGCCCAACTGGGAGCTCTGTACAACCAGCCAACAAACATAATTTTAAAACCGAGGGACTAGATTGCTTCTGCTCTTTTAAAGTAAAGGTTACAATGGTAATCAATGTCCCATAGTACTTTTATAAACTGGAGTCATTAAATTGTTTCCTGACAAACTGCAGGGACCTTTTACACAAACATTAAATGGTTTGTTTTCAAAATACAAAGTTTATTTTTGAAGTAAAGGTTTATGTTCCATTTAGTCTCTGAGCCTCAGAATGCTTTCAGCTTTGGGAAATTCTTGTTGGAGCCCCAGAGTAGCAGCTGTAACCATTGAAGTACTCTCCTGAGTGTGACATTCCCAGCTTGATGACTTGATGGCTCAATTTACTTATATGGTGCTCTCCAAAGTGATTTTGTAGCTTTGGGTAGGAAGCTGAAGCCAGAGTTACTGAGCCACAGATAAGTGAAATTTACACTCATGAACACTGAAGATTGCTATAATCATTTTCAGAGTAAAAAAAACAAAAAACTTTACTAAAGATATCAAATCAAAACTTCAAGTGTAGAAGTATTATTCTATGACTTTAGTTCATAGGAAGTACGTCCGGAAAATGGTTTAATTAAGGTCATGTTGACCGTCTATTAACAATTCAATAGTTTGCCTAATTTCAATGAAGACTTCCTAGAATAACATGCTCATTGTTTGTTCCTTCTTAAAAGACAATTGCTAATTTTCTGCATTCAGATAGTATCTGCCCAGTGACATCCAGTGGCATGCATTCAAAATCACACTGGGATCATCCAGGATGACACTGACAGAAGGAAATGGAAAAGAGCTTTGATGGAAAACCGTCACAGATAAAGCAATTGCTGCAAATTAAGGAACAGAATTGAGAATAGAGTCATTCAGTCTTCTGCTTTTGGTAGTACCTGGCTTTATTACTTGAAACAGAAATTGCTTGGAAAAGGATCATGCTGTTGCTTTTGTAAATTACCAAGGCCTTCAGCAGTCAAAAAGCTGGACTCCTATCTCTATGTGCACTTGGACAGTCTTCTATAAATTGGGGCAATTGAGAGAGTGTTGCTGCCTCTGTCCTCACTTCACCCTCACAGATACATAAGTTCATGCAGAGATTCCAAATTGCAGGGAATGACTGGTTGACAATTAACAAGTGTTGACTGTGACACAATGTATCCTGAAAAGCTCTCCCCTGGAATAACAAGCTATGAATAACATAAACTGAAAGAAGGCTAGAGACAGTGCTAGTGATAAACAATTGATTATTTCATTGCATTGCATGGGGTCCTAGAGAACCAGAAGTTATCTTCAGGAAAACCAAGGAGATTTGATGAAAACCTGAAAATGGAGTGAACTCAAGGCTGTTACTAGGTGCCCAGTCTCTCGAGGTAGAATTTGGAAGGAAAGTTGCTCACTATGCAATTAAAGAGCAGAACAAACTACATGTTGACTGATATTATATGTATGTTAATATTCCAAGATAAAAGAGAAAAGATAAAATATTTAGTTAAAGGGGGTCATCTCCTTTTAAGTAACTATTTTCACACACACACACACACATACACAAAATCAGAACTGCAAATGCTAAAAATATGGAGGTTAACAACAATAAACAAGAATATTATGCTGTATGTGTTATGCCCAGACCGTTTATTCCCCGAAGAAGACCACCAGAGTCCAGAGTCAAAGCTAAGCAGCAACGATCTTTATTACAGGTTCGAACCTGGAACTCTCACTCGCTCGCAAAACGAGACGGGCAGGAGAGCTCCCCCACTGAGCTCCGAGCAGTGTTATATAGTCTAAGAAAAGTGGGCATAGAGTTATTATACAAATCAGATATATGATTGGCTAGTGTTTGAACAAGGCGATTTGGCTAACTATGATTGGTTCCTGCCATTTCTGATATTTTGGTTCAAACTTTGAGGCGGGAGAGCAGGTTTGTGGCAGCAAGAGTTTATCTTACTTAAACACGTCTTGTGACCTTGCCTCAGAACTTACAAAATCTCTGGTACGTGCAGAAAAACAGATACTCACAGAACTTATGAAATCTCTGGTATGTGCAAAACAAAATCTCTGGTACGTGCAGAAAAACAGGTACTCACAGAACTTATGAAATCTCTGGTATGTGCAAAGATTAGAGAGCAGAACAAAGGGTGTAGCGGGGGGGCGGGTACACATCTATCTTTGTGTCCTTTCATATGCAGCATAAAAGCTGTCCTTAGAGGATAATAATGATTAATATTACTGTCATCAATAAGAATAAGAAGAAATAATGAATATAAGAATTTAGGAAGTGATAAGACAAAAACATAAAGAAAACAGAGGAATGGGATTAGATTAAATCAAATTATTTAGAAATTAGAAAAATTTAATTTATCGGCCGGGTGCGGTGGCTCACACCTATAATCCCAGCACTTTGGGAGGCCGAGGCAGGCGGATCACAAGGTCAGGAGATCGAGACCATCCTGGCTAACATGGTGAAACCCCGCCTCTACTAAAAATACAAAAAATTAGCTGGGCACCGTGGCGGGCGCCTGTAGTCCCAGCTACTCAGGAGGCTGAGGCAGGAGAATGGCGTAAACCCGGGAGGCAGAGCTTGCAGTGAGCCGAGATCGCGCCACTGCACTCCAGCCTGGGTGACAGAGCAAGACTCCATCTCAAAAAAAAAAAAAGAAAGAAAGAAAAATTTAATTTATAAATTCAATAACTTTTCCTTTAAAGAGATAAATAATAAATTAGTGTTGTATTTTAACAAATATTATCAAGGTAAAAAATAGAGAAAATGAAATTTAACTATGACCTTGGAAATTATCAATAAATTTAAAATCAAATTTAGAGAAAATAGAGCTACAATATAGTTCTTGTTAATAATTTGGAATTTAATGTGATATAGAGTTCTTCAAATATTACCAAATTTATCTAAAGAACAGATAGAGCTCTTGAATAGGTTTCAATTTCATAGATATCAAAAACATTTTAAAAACTACTATTAAAATAGGTGATTTTGCTGAAAAATTCTATCAGACCTTCAAGGAAGAGAATATTCATTGCTTATGCAGTTTTCAAACTATGTAAACTCAGAAATCCTCACAGTGCAATTTATGAATCTAAATCAATAACGAAATTTGACCAAGATAACACAAAGAATAGTTCTGAATAGCAATTTAATTCAGGAGTTCTACCTTCAGTAATGGTAAATTATATTTAATAAAATGGTAAAATAATAACACAGCCTGTCTAAGTAAGGGTTTTATTTCTCTGAAAGTAGACTGTGTGGAACAGACTCCCAGCTAATCTCCATGAACTTGATGGCTGTGGTTTTAAATTACTGAGGTGTTATGGATATTTGTGATGATAGAAAAACCTAGCCTATCTTATATACATAATATCCAATAAAAAACTATATAATAAAGTTACAGTTCATCAGCTAGAACTGTAACTTTATCTTCTAATATCCAAGAAGTATTTTCTAAAATCAAAGAGATATTTGCAATTACAAAAGAAAACTATATAATAAAGTTACAGTTCTAACTTAGAGACATTTCAAGTATCTTTAAAAACAGCACAAAGTGATCTTGATAGTTTAAAATAATGTAAAATTTTTTATTCTAAGGTAAGGAGTGTTGAGCAAAGAGACTTGTAACTTGGAAATAAAGTTTGACTCTTAATTTATACTTTGATATTTTTAAGTGGGAAAATACACTTTAAAAAACCCACACCACACAATAAAGCCAGGTGTGATTATTACTTCTTTTTTGGTATAAGTCTTTCTAAGAATGACTTCACACATGAAAAAGACACTATTGTCACGTGCGTCTGTGGGAAGAGACTACCAAACAGGCTTTGTATGAGCAACAAGGCTGTTTATTTCACCTGGGTGCAGGAGGGCTGAGTCCAAAAAGAGAATCAGTGAAGGGAGATAGAGCTGGGGCCTTTGTATAGGATTTGGGTAGATAGTGGAAAATTACAGTCAAAGGGGATTGTTCTCTGGCAGGCAGGGGTGGGGGTCACAAGGTGCTCAGTGGGGGAGCTTCTGAGCCAGGAGAAGGAATTTCACAAGGCAATGTCATCTGTTAAGGCAGGAACTGGCCATTTTCACTTCTTTTGTGATTTTTCACTTGCTTCAGTCCATCTGACTCAGAGACCTGACATTCCTGTCTTCTTATGTTAATAAGAAAAATAAAACAAAATAGTGTTGAAGTGTTGGGGCAGTGAAAATATTGGGGGGTGGTATGGAGAGATAACAGGTGATGTTTCTCAGGGCTGCTTTGAGCGGGATTAGGGATGGTGTGGGAACCTAGAGTGGGAGAGATTAAGCTGAGGGAAGATTTTGTGGTAAGGGGTGATATTGTGGGGTTATTAGAAGGAACATTTGTTGTATATAATGATTGGTGATGGCCTGGATATGGTTTTGTATTAATTGAAAAACTAAATGGAAGACACAAGATCCAAATAAGAGACGGAGAAAAACAGGTATTAAAGGACTAAGAATTGGGAGGATGCAGGATATCCAATTAGAGAGTGCCTAAGGGGGTTCAGCATAATTACTTGCTTGGTTGGTGAGTTTTGGGACTCTATCCTTGACAGAGTCCTCCTTTTTAAGTTGGAAATTGAGCTTGGTGAGGTGTGTTTTTAAAAGACCATTAGTCCATTCTATGTTTCCTGAAGACTGAGGATGGTAAGGGGTTTGAAGGTTTCACTGAATACCAAGAGCCTGAGAAACTGCTTGGGTGATTTGACTAGTAAAGGCTGGTCCATTTTCAGACTGTATAGAGGTGGGAAGGTCAAACCGAGGAATTATGTCTGAGAGAAGGAAAGAAATGACTGCAGTGGCCTTCTCAGACCCTGTGGGAAAGGCTTCTATCCATCCAGTGAAAGTGTCTACCTAGACCAAGAGGTATTTTAGTTTCCTTACTCGGGGTATGTGAGTAAAGTCAATTTGCCAGTCCTGGGCAGGGGCAAATCCCGAGCTTGATGTGTAGGGAGGGGAGGGGCCTGAACAATCCCTGAGAAGTAGTAGAGTAGCAGATAGAGCACTGAGAAGTGATTTCCTTGAGGATAGATTTCCATGATGGAAAGGAAATGAGAGGTTCTAAGAGACGGGCTAACGTCTTGTAACCTAAATGGAAGAGGTTATGAAATGACAGAATACGGTGGGTCTGTGAGGCTGGAAGGAGATATTTTTCTTGGTCTAAGAACAATTTGCTTTATGTGGGAAGAGATTGATAGGTGGAAGTTTCAGCAGGGGAGTACGTAGGAAGTGACTGATGAGAAGGAGAAAAACTGGCCGTGAGGGATAGAAGTTGGAATGCTAGCTACTTCTTTAGCTATCTTATCAGCATAAGCATTGCCCTGAGCAATGGGATCTGATGCCATTTGATGGCCCTTGCAATGAATGACTCCAGCTTCCTTTGGAAGTAAAGCAGCCTTGAGAAGAGTTTTGATTAAAGAGGCATTAATGATGGAGGACCTTTGCATAGTGAGGAAACATTTTTCTGCCCATATAACAGCATGGTGTTGCAGGATATGGAAGGCATATTTAGAGTCAGTATAAATATTGATGCATAGTCCTTTTGCAAGAGTGAGGACCTGAGTTAAGGCAATGAGTTCGGCTTGCTGAGAGTTAGTGGAGAGGGGTAGAGCAGTAGCCTCAATGATAGATGTGGAAGATACTATAGCATAACCTGCCTTTGCTGGTGAATGGTGATTAAGTCTGGTGGAACTGTCATCAATAAACCAAGTGTGATCAGGGTGAAGAACAGGAAAGAAGGAAATCTGGGGAAATGGAATGAATGTCAGGTGGATCAGAGAGATACAGTCATGGGGGTGGGGGCCAGCCTAAAACAGTAAGGTCAAGTTGATTGGACAGAAAGGCATGGTCCCTGGCATGGTCCTGGTTCTTGTGTAAGAATTTTGACCACACAGCCCTGTACTTTGCCTGTGTGTAATGAAAAGGGGTGGGATGAGTTAGGGAGAGCTAGTGTGGAGGCAGCTTCTAGGGCTGTTTTTAAGGTATGGAAAAAGGAGTGGTGAAAGGATTTAGAATCTGTGGGGTCAGATGAGTTTGCTTTTGTGAGTTTATGTAACGGTTTAGTCAGGATGGTAAAACTAGATATCCAAAGGTGGAAGTACCTAACCTTGCTCAGGAAGGAAAGGAGTTGTTCTGTAGAAGGGGTTGGGATTTGGGAGATCAGCTGGACATGATCAGCAGGGAGAGCATGTGTGTTTTCATGAAGAATTAGGCTGAGATAGGTAATGCATGAGGAAGAAATTTGAGTTTGACTGAAATAATGGGGGCTGTCTCTGCAGTCTTGTGGCAGTACAGCCCAGGTAAGTTGCTGAAGCTGATGGGTGTCAGGGTCAGTCCAAGTGAAAGCAAAGAGAGGCTGGGATGGAGGGTGCAAAAGAATAGTAAAGAAATCCATGTTTGAGATCCAGAACAGAATGATGGGTTATGGAGGGGTTGTGGAGGGAGCTACTGAGGATAGGAGACTATATGGCTTTGGCACCATGGGGTGGATAGGCAAGATAATTTGGTTGATAAGGCACAGATCCTGGACTAACCTGTAAGGCTTGTCTGGTTTTGGGACAGGTAGAATGCAGGAATTGTAAGAAGAGTTATAGGCTTTAAAAGGCCATGCTGTAACAGGCAAGTGATAACAGACATTAATCCTTTTAAAGCATGCTGTGGGATGGGATATTGGCATTAAGCAGGGTAAGGGTGATTAGGTTTTAATGGGATAGTAAGGGGTGCATAATCGGTCACCAAGGAGGGAGTAGAGGTGCCCTATACTAGTGGATGAAGGTGGGGAGATACAATGGGGGGATATGAAGGAGGCTTTGAACTGGGGAAAAGGGCAGCAATGATGGGTGGTTGCAGCCCAGGAATAGTCAGGGAAGCAGATAATTTAGTTAAAATGTCTTGACCTAATAAGGGAGCTGGGCAGGTGGGGATAACTAAAAAGGAGTGCATAAAAGAATGTTGTCCAATTTGGCATCAGAGTTGGAGTTTTAAGAGGTTTAGAAGCCTGGCTATAAATACCCACAACAGTTATGGAGGCAAGGGAAACAGGCCCTTGAAAAGAAGGTAATGTGGAGTGGGTAGCCTCCGTATTGATTAAGAAGGGGACAGACTTACCTTCCACTGTAAGAGTTACCCAAAGTGTCTGTGATGTTCTGGGAGGCTTCCAAGGTGATTGGGCAGTGTCACTCTTCAGCTACTAAGCCAAGAAGATCTGGGAAGGAGTCAGTCAGAGAGCCTTGGGCCCGAGTTCCAGGGGCTCTGGGAGTGGCTGCTTGGTAAGTTGGACAGTCCAATTTCCAGTGGGTTCCCTCACAGATGGGACATGGCTTAGGAGGAATCCCAGGCTGCAGGCATTCCTTGGCTCAGTGGCCAGATTTCTGGCACTTGAAGCAAGATCCTGGGGGAGGTGGTCTTGGAGGAATACCTGGTCACTGCGGTTCAGGTGTTTGGAAGTTCTTGTGTGCTAGAGATGTGGCTGGGGTTTGTCTCACAGTGGAGGCAAGGAATTGCAACTCAGAAATATGTTGCTACTTGGCTGCCTCTACTCTATTATTGTATACCTTGAAGGCGAGTTCAGTTAAGTCCTGTTGTGGGGTTTGAGGGCCAGAATCTATTTTTTGGAGCTTTTTGTAATGTCGGGAGAGGGTTGGGTAATAAAATGCACATTAAGAATAAGACGGATTTCTGGCCTCTCTGGGTCTAGGGCAGTAAAGCGTCTAAGGGTTGTTGCCAAATGGGTCATGAACTAGGTTGATTTTTTATGTTTGATGAAAAAGAGCCTAAATGCTAACTGATTTGGGAGAGGTCCAATAAAGAAAAAGGAGCATTAACCTGTGTATGCCTTTAACTCCAGTCATCTCTTTAAGAGGAAATTGTTGGGCAGGTTGGGGAGGGCTAATTGCAGAACGAAACTGTAAGCTGGAGAGGGTGTGAGGAGGGGAGGTGATAAAAGGATTATAGGGTGGGATAGCTGAGACTAAGGAAGAATTGGGACCCAGCTCAGCCTGGTGAGGAGCAGCCTGAGGAAGAGGAGAGAGGTCAAATGGGTCTGTAAAAAAGGAGGATTCAAAGGACTCAGAGCTTGGGATGGAGACTGAAGGAACAGACAGGAGAGAAAGAAGAAAGATTTGGAACAAGTTGCACTGGGAGCAGAGACTAGGGAGGGACCAATGTGTAAAAGAATGCCTGGATGTCAGGCACCTGAGACCCATTTGCCCATTTTTCGAGAAAAATCATCCAGGTCTTGTAAAATGGAGAAATCAAAAGTGCTGTTTTCTGGCTATTTAGAACCATTATCGAGTTTGTACTAGGGCCAAGTGGTGTTGCAGAAGAAAATAAGACGCTTAGGTTTT
Source organism: Macaca thibetana thibetana (assembly GCF_024542745.1). Lineage (NCBI taxonomy): Eukaryota > Metazoa > Chordata > Mammalia > Primates > Cercopithecidae > Macaca > Macaca thibetana. Next base: position 28,147,019 of record NC_065590.1, read on the forward strand.
AAATCAGGTGAGAGTTGAAGAGGTTTTAAGTTCTTGAGAACACAGGCTAAAGGAGAAGGGGGAATGGAGGGTGGAAGATTGCCCATAGTGAAGGACGCAAGCCCAGAGAAAAGAGAGGGTACAGATACAGAGAAGGGAGTGGGTGAGCAGCCCTTGGCTGCAATGTGGGTGAGCAGCCAAAGCAGGTGTCCCCACAATTGACTTGCCTCCAAGGGAATGTGGGTGAATGACCAACGCAGGCATCCCCATGGTGATCAGACATGAATGGAGTGTGGGTGAATAATCAGGTAGGCATCCTTGCAGTGATTAGACACCAAGGGAAGACCATCTTCCCAATTCTATGACCGGCGCTGGAGTTTTGGGTCCACAGATAAAATGTGTTTCCTTTGTCTCTACTAGAGAGGAAAAAGAACTGGAATTGGAAGGACAGGGAGATTGAAGGGTAGTGAGAGAGGGAGATTGAAGGATGGTGAGAGAGGCTGGAGAAGAGAGTGAAAAGACCACTTACCCGATTTGAAACTGGTGAGATGTTCCTTGGGCTGGTTGGTGTGAGGACCTGAGGTCATAGGTGGATCTCCTCACAGAGTGAGGATGAGGACAGGGGACCAGTCTCCCAAAGGATCCCTCCTATCCCGGGTTTCGGCACCAAATGTCATGTGCGTTCGAGTAAAGAGACCACCAAACAGGCCAAACAGACGTGTGAGCAACAAGGCTGTTTATTTCACCTGGGTGCAGGTGGGCTGAGTCCGAAAAGAGAGTCAGTGAAGGGAGATAGGGGTGGGGCCTTCTTACAAGATTTGGGTGGGTAGAGGAAAATTATAGTCAAAGGGGGTTGTTCTCTTGCAGGCAGGGGTGGGGGTCACAAGAGGTGCTCAATGGGGGATCTTCTGAGCCAGGAGAAGCAGTTTCACAAGGCAATGTCATAAGTTAAGACAGGAACCCACCATTTTCACTTCTTTTGTGATTCTTCACTTGCATCAGGCCATCTGGATGTGTACGTGCAGGCTTGGGCTCAGAGGCCTGACAACTGTATATTTCACTATATAGAATTATTTGTTTCTCCGACTGAATGAATCTTAAATATATTGAAATGCCATGAAAAACGTTTAAAATGCATTTGCATAAAGGTCAATATAGTTGTGTTTTCCAAAATAAAAAGTAACAATTATCTAATGCTTGCTACATGCCAGTCACTGTTCTGTGAACTTTACATGGCCTGCAGTAACTATTCCTCATACAACTAGTGACTTCTTCAATTCCCTTCCCCAATATTCACAGGAGGAAATCGGATCTTGGGAGGATTACATAAAATGCTGAAGTCACCCAGGCAGTAATTGGAGAAGCCAGGATTCTATCTTCAATATTCAGCCAGTCTGGCTTCCAGCTGTATGGGTGTCTTCCCTGTGCTGTTGTACAAGGATACATGCTCAGAAGGGCCCTGGGCTTAGCTTAATGCCCTGCTGTTGCTGCCTTGAAATTATGAATAAATTTCGAACATGGAAACTTGCATATTCATTCTGCACTGAGCCTGGAAAATCATGTAGGGGATCCTGAGTGAATTTATACAAGGATTGTGTGTGTACGTTTGAGTGTGTGTGCGTGTATGTTGTAAAATTCTTGACCACGAATGCCTTAATGTTCCCTTCAGCTTGACTAGACTTTAGACAGGCCTCTTCTTTCAGACTCTAGGTCCACAGCCTCCTTTTCTTAAAGCATTTTACTTTGGAAAACTTGTAGTTGTCAGTTCCCTTTGCCCCTTTGAGATGTAAATATTTTAGAAGTCTCTTGCCAGGTTTATAACCCAGGAAAGTCTTACTAAAGGATCTGGGAGCCATTCCTTTGAAAGGTAATCATCCAGGAAGACAGAGCCTCTGTCTTCCAGTTGCCAAGGACAGGAGCCTAACTTTTGAGGGAGCAGAGGGAAATTACTCCAAGTTGTAAAATGATGTCCTATAATGAAAACAGAAGGCTTACTTTTCTCTTGGGTAAACCAATTAGAGAACTCACATGGCCTAAGACTCCTCATCTCAATTGTTTTGTGTTTGTTTGTGTGTTTAACTTAGATACTTTTTGTTTTCTTTCTTTCTTTTTTCAACTTTTATTTTAAGTTCAGGGGAACATGTGCAGGATGTGCAGGTTTGTTACATAAGTAAATGTGTGCCATGGTGGCTTGCTGCACAGATCATCCCATCACCCAGATATTAAGCCCAGCATCCACGAGGTAATCTTCCTGGTGCTCTCTTGTTTCAATTTTTAAAAAATCTCTTTTACCTTTGGTTGGGAGGAGCTGAGTATCCAGACTTGGTTAGGACTCTCTCTTGCCTATTGAAGCAATACTGTCCTTTCAGAATAAAACCAATTTCTATTTGCTTATCTTTTATAGTGTGAATTTTTCTTTAGCATATCCTATGCATTATTTCTAAACTGTATTTTTGGTTTAAAATATATTGCTATAGTTTATCTAAAGCAAGTAATATCAATAGCAATAACATTCAAAAAATAAAAGTACAAATAATTCTTATATTGTCTTCATCTGAATTCCACAAGTGCTAACAGCTTACCTAAACACACTTTAATCACCAAAATCTAAAAGTTAACATTAGTACAATCCTACATTTTAGTCTATAGATCTCAATAAAATTTTAATAGTTCTATCACTCTAGTCCTTTCTGTTTGGGATGCAAAATACAATCTGGGACCATATATTATGTTTAGTTGTCAACAAGTCTTTTTAGTTTATGTTAATGTGGAGTTGTTCTTTGTTCTTTCTTTCAGGAAAGAACTTCTTTCAGGAGGTTGACACTTTAAAAAAGTCATAACAAGTTATACTGAGAATGTTTCTCATTTTGAATTTGTGGGATATGTCCTTGTAATTAAAGTAGTGCTATCTATGTTGGTAAGAATGTCAAAGAAATGGTGCTGTGACCCCTCAGTTCAGCTCATCAGGAGGGACATGATGTTGACTTTGTTATTGTTGGTCATATTAACTTTGATCACACGATTAACATGATGTTACCACATCTTTCTACTGTAAAGTTAACGAATTTTCTCTTTATTAAGTAGCTTAAGAAAGATAACCAATTACATGTGCAAATTTACTAAGTGATAAAGATGACAACGTATCAGTGAGGGAAAGATAGTTTCTTCTCTAGACCATCATATAAAAAAAAGATAAAGATGAATTTATTCTATATATAGGATATTACCACCAATTCCAAGTGGATTAGATATTTAAATATAAAAAATGATACCATACATGTATTACAAGAAAAAAATGGGTTAATTCCTCTATGGAGTGAAGGTGGGGAAACTTTCGTAAGCATTACTCTAAGTTGAGAAAGAAAGGGAATGACATAGATAAATTGTACAACAAAATTAGAAAAAGTTTATTATAGTTGTCTCATCTTCTGAGACAGATTTTTTGCAAAATCAAAATGTTTTGAATATTTAGAAACATATTATACATTGCCATGTTAGATTTTTTTCAGATTTTTATTCTTTAATTTATTTGTATTATATATGTAAAACAGGAAATTATATACTTGGAAAACATTTCAGTTGTGTTAAATTAAAATTTGCTATTTCTAATATATGAAGAGCTTCAAATAAAGAAATCCAATAACCTAGAAAAATTAGAAATAGGGACAGCAAGATTATAGAAGACAAAATGCAAATAGCTACTAACCACATAATAAGATGATCCCCTCACACATAAAAAGAGAAAATAAAATTATAGGGCAATAACATTGTTTACATATTACATGGACAAAAATTGAAAAATTTAACAACATATTCCACCAGCGGTGCTGTGTCTAGGAGGGGAGTTTGGCATTATCTAGGAAAATTACATATGCAATTATACTTTTTTATCCAGGAATCCATCCCAACTATATACACTGCTTAAAAATGCTTTTAAAACACTCTGGGACTCCAAGGCGGGTGGATCATTTGAGGTCAGCAGTTTGAGACCAGCCTGGACAACATGGTGAAACCCCATCTCTACTAAAAATGCAAAAATTAGCCAGGCATGGTGGCATGCACCTGTAGTCTCAGCTACTCAGAGGCTGAAGCAGGAGACTCACTTGAACCCGAGAGGTGAAGGTTGCGGTGAGCCAAGATCACGCCACTGCCCTCCAGTCTGGGTGACAGAGTGAGCCTATGCCTCCCTTCAAAAAAATGGTTTTAAAAAACACAGATGTACTCTTTGTAATAGTAAAAGATTGGAAGCAAGTCTATCAATGAAAGACTGATTGAATAAAGTCTGATATAGAAAATAAATGACATACTGTGTTAGTATCTAGCTGTATATTTTGATGGAATGACCTTTAAGGTCTTTTTAAATGACAAAAGCAAGTTAAACAGTTTATGTAATTATAAAACACAATTATATTTAGAAAAATGTCTAAATATCAAAAGTCAAAGTAAAAAAGAAAAAATAATAATCCTAGGCATGTATCTAGTTGGTGGAATGAGCATAGAGATAAACAATATTCCCAGTAACTTTAAAAACAAGCATTTTGATTATATGCTCTTGTAAGATATTCCATGAACAAAAAGAACTGGGAAAACAAAACAAAACACTGCCCTATTTTGTTGATTTTGTTTTTTTGAAAGTGTTACTTGGAATACATTTTTATTGGAACCATCAATATGAGCTCAGGATGTATTTTATCTTAAAAAAATTATTTATCAACCTTGCCCTAGAATCAATGGTATGCCCATTTGTAATGAGCACCCCAATGCCCAGATTGAAGTCTCCAAATATTATTTCCAACTAAAAGTAGAAAGCTGACTGCAAGAAACTATGTAATTCAAGTCTGGGAGCAGTAATTTACAAGCTAAAACTAGAAAGTGTATCTGTTCCTGAGCTGGGTGTGGTGGCTCATGCCCTTAATCCCAGTACTTTGGGAGGTCGAAGCAGATGGATTACCTGAGGTCAGAAATTTGAGACCAGCCTGGCCAACATGGTGAAACTCCATTTCTGCTAAAAATACAAAAATTAGTAGGGGATGGTGGCGGGTTCCTGTAATCCCAGCTACTCAGAAGGCTGAGGCAGGAGAATGACTTAAACCCAGGAAGCGGAATTTGCAGTGAGCCGAGATAGTGCCATCGCACTAAGTGTGTTCCCTCATCTTTAAAATGGGAATAATAACAATAGTTTTTCTCTTAGAGATATGAGAATTAATTGAGTAAAATACTCCTGATGTGTAAAATACTTACAAGAGTCTTCCCTAAGATTAAAACTCCCTCAATGATTTCATAGAACAAGAATTGGAAGAATATAAATGGAGCTGCTTAATTTAGCTTATGTTTAATATTATTTTTTCACTTTTTATTTTATTTCATTTTCTAAATGTTCTATAATTAATATGCAAAAGACAAAAATGATGATAATGTTAATGTAAAAATTGAGAGAGAAAATCAATTTGTCATAAGAATATGTGAAATGTATGTATTTTTTGTGTATCTGCAGGAGAGAAGTGATGTGAAAGGTGTGTACTTAAAATAAAAATCAGTTGAAACTTTACCTCAAACTCTTGGCTTGCAGAGTGGTGTTAGGCTGGTGACATACCTTCCTGAGGGTCATCAATGTCTTTTCAACGAATGAGAAATTTGTATTTGTATTTATTTATTGAATTTCAACTTTTATTTTAAGTTCAAGGGTATATGTGCAGGATGTGCAGGTTTGCCACATAGTTAAACATGTGCCAGGGTGAATAGCTGCAGAGATCATCCCATCACCTAGATTTAAGCCCAGCATCCACTAGCTATTTTTCATGATGCTCTCCCTCCTCCCACCTCCAACCCTCCGAAAGGTCCCAGGGTGTGTTGTTCCCCTCCATACATCCATGTGTTCTCATTATTCAGCTCCCACTTATAGGTCAGAACAAAAATTCGTTTATTTATTTATTTATTTATTTATTTATTTATTTATTTATTTATTTTTTGAGATAGAGTCTCACTCTGTCACCCAGGCTGGAGTACAGTGGCATGATCTTGGCTCGCTGCAACCTTCGGCCCCCGGGTTCAAGCTATTCTCCTGCTGCAGCCTTCTGAGTATCCGGGATTACAGTTGAGCAGCACCAAGTCCAGTTAATTTTTGTACTTTTAGTAGAGAAGGAGTTTCACCAGATTGGCCAAGCCGGTCTCGAACTCCTGACCTCAAGTGATCTGCCCACCTCGGCCTCCCAAAGTACTGGGATTATAGGTATGAGCCACCATGCCTGGCCAAAATTTGTATTTTTAAATGCTGATAGTATATCCAGATCATAAAAATGTTGTTAAGAGTAAGATGAATGATCCAGGAAAAGTCCCAAGCACATGGTGCAACTTACATAGAAAACAACTGTTTTAAAATTATTCTTTAACTTTTGAATAATGATATTTTGGGTAGTAAAAGGATATAATAATTCACTAAAATGATTGTTTAACATTTATGCCTGTATTCTTTTACAGTTTCCTCAATTCTGTTATGTTAACATAAGTTCTTCAAGAGCATCTTGTTTTTTTCCCTGAGAAGATGAACTTGTAAAGCTAGAATAAAGGCCAAATTTTCTGCTATTACCTTTATTTTAAATCACACTGCTTAGAAGAAAAGGTAATAGAGGTAAAAGCAAATGCAGCAGTGGAATTGCTCCTTTTACCCTTCACAAAATGATCACTGACTTAAAGGCTGTATATTTTTTAAAATAATTTTTGAATGAACTATCCTTAGAATATTTGGCTTGCTCAAAAACATTTGTCCTTATCACATATGCAAGTTTTTCCTTCACAGTATCTGCCATTTAAGTATGTTATTATTCATCATGGACCAATTTTGGCCCAGTTATGTGAATCAGCAACTGTTCAGAATTTCCTGTTTGATGGCAGCCCAATGGAAAATTAAACTGGAAAGGATCCATGGCTTAACCTTTAACTATTAGCATTTTTCCCTCTTCTCTTGTTTCCTAACACCTTGTCATGTCTCATCCTTTCAGCTAATCCAGCTGCTAATGTGGAAGGAAAGAAATGACTTAGCAATTCCATTTCAAAGGGAAAATAAAATAGTGTATTTGCTGATAAGACCCAGAAAGAAGAGTAGATGCACACACATACACACACACACACACACACACACACAGGCCAAGTATGTAATAATGGAGGTAATGTAATAATTTAACTTCTTAGTTATAGAAGATATTAAAATTTATAAAAGCATAATATACACAATCTGAATAACATAGTACTTCCTAATAAATCTCTAAGCAAAAGAAAAATAACTAGAAGACTTGGTGATCTGATTACAAATTACAGAATGCACTGAATAAAACAATAAAAAAGTTACGTCTAAAATGTTACTAGCCCCAGATGATTTTAAAGGAAATTTATTTCAAACTTTATAGAAAATTCCTATTTTTTACTAGTTGCTCCAGAACACAAATGATGAGGCCTTCTCGGCAAATTTTTACAATGTGACAACTTCTGGTAGCAACTGATGTCCACCTCCTCCAAACACACACATCACACCATGAAGTGAACGGTAATGTGGAGGTTACACAACAACTCAGAAACTAAACCGGGTTTTGTTTTCAGATTTTTATGAATTGATCACCATGATTTTCACTATGTGCTCTCATGCATCTCATTAGCATTTATATTTTTGTAATTAGAATAAGGAGATTAATGCAAAAAAATAATTGCCCTAAATATAATTAACATGGTTAGGGATGAGCAAGCAACAGGCTTTTTTTTCAGTATTTCACAGAGCCCATGTAAATCTTACTTCCAGTCTGATAGCACCAGTTATCACATGGATAAGCATTTCTGTCATTTTGGGGATGAGATCAATGACCTAACAGAGCTATGAGGGTCAAATAACAAAGGGCCACAGCTGTCATTGAAAATGTTTAATAAGTGATAGAAATTGGACATTGGTAACAAAATCAGTTGATCTGTAAACAACACATGAACAAGTGGCAAGACTGGGAACTATTGACCTAATTTCCAGGGTTATTTGCTATCTAGAATTATTTGCATAAGCCAAAGGAATGAATCCCTAATGTGCAATTTCAGGCATTGTGTCAAAAAGGGGACAAATTACTTTCCCAGCAGAGATCTTTCCTGAGTGCCTCTCAAATAAACCTACTTAGGCGCCAACCTAAACCATGTAAGACTGCCTTGCTTTGGCATTTATATAACAGAGTAAATTCTCTGAATCTTCATTTGACTCTATTTATGACAATCCATGAGGACGTTTTTGATGTATATTATGACAATTTGAATAGACTATGAGGTAAATGTGAATAACTCTAATGTCCATCTTTAATAACTCAGGTGATAAAAGATAAATTGATGACTACTAGAGCAATTGGAAAATACTGGGGACATAAAAAAGTAGCAGATCTGAAAATTTGTTAAATCCAGAGTTATTTCATCCATTTCCATATGAAAACACTTAGCACGAATTGAGGCTTGGTAGTTGATGGTTCATGCTGTCAAGAGGTTTGTGTAAATATCACAGTGGGAGGAAGTCATTAATTATTTTCCTTCCTTCCATTTTATTATTATCTGTAAAAAGTCACTTTGGCAAAGCATTTTTCCTTTCCTTCATTATGCATACATAAACACATATACAAATTATGCTCCAGTAATCATAATTTGTTTTTTATATCTTATTATGAGCTTCCCATAGTCTAAATGCTTTGAAATATGAATGTATAAATATTTTTATGGTTCAGTAGGAAGTCATTAAGGTGTTAAAATATTTGAAAATATAGTCCTCAGACGGGCAGTTGGAAATTTATATTGCTTTAAATGTCACAATACGAAGCAGAATGTCACTGAATATGATTAAAAGGCAACAAATAACACGGATTTAAAAATCTAAGTGATTTGTATTTAGAAGTAAATATTTATGTTATCTGAACAGGTAAAATTGGCTTTCATGAAAACAAAGCAAAACAAAAAGTTCATTTGTTCCTTTTTTATTATTTAATTTAAAGTCTGGTTTTTATAAACAAATTCATTCAGAGTACTACATAAAGCTAAAATAATTGGGAACATATAGTATATGACAAGATATTTAATGTCAGAAAAGATGGTAATTGGAAAGATCTCTTTATATATTAGTCTGTATATTTGAAATTTCCATTATTTAATTAGAAGTCTCTATTGATTTGTAAGATTCTTTCACGTTGGTTCAAAAGTAATGTGTTTTTTGCCATTAAAAATAATGTAAAACTATCAGTTCCATTATTTTTGCCTTCTGTATACATTTGAAATGTCATTGAATTGTGATTTAAGCAGGTAAAAATTATTAACAAATTAACCAAATGTTTTCATTAACAAAATCTTTATTTTCACTTTTATAAATCTAAAGTATTTTATAAACCCCTGATTGAATTATGCCTGTTGCCTAAGTCATACTGTTCCCACTGACCTGCTGTTCACCTATATACATGCAGATACTGTTTTATAGACTACCAGAAAAAGACCAACTTTAAGATGAGGTAGATTTCAATTTGATACATTTCTTAACTTATTGGGAACCCAGTTTCCTCTCTTTCCAAAAGAAGTTGCTGTTGGTTCCTAATCTCTAAAATGCGGATAATAACTTATGATTTCAGCAGTATGGAAGACTAAACTAATGTACTATATTAATGAAACCTGGACAACATATATCAACTTAAAACATATGTAGCAGAGCCCAACATCAACAAGAAAAACATTATGTGTGAATGTTATGGGTGCTGCTAATTTTCAGAGTTGGAAATGACAGATCTCAAACACACGGTGGGAAGATTTTTTTGATGACTCTGTTGGCAACTGGAAACTGAACATAGGCTTTAGTGAGTAGGAGCTGAGATGTTATTAATCAACGGGAAACTGAAACTTCCAAATAAAGCCAAGTTCTTCAAGGGGGACTAGAAATGCTCTCAAGAAACTAGGAACAGGAACGATAAATCTCAATCAGATAAAGGGCATCTTACAAAAATCCTACAATTAATATAATACTTAATAGTTAAAGACTAAATGTTTTCCTCCAAGATCACGAACATCGCTTTCATGACGTCTTATTCAGTAACGTACTGAGTTCATAATTTAATAAGACAAATAAAAATATAAAATTCAATAGCTTAGACTGTGTCCAGAATTGATAGGTTCTTGGTCTTGCTGACATCAAGAACGAAGCCGGGGATCCTGGCGGCGAGTGTGATAGTTCTTAAAAATGGTGTGTCCAGAGTTTGTTCCTTCAGATGTTCAGATGTGTCTGGAGTTTCTTCCTTCTGGTGGGTTCGTGGTCTCTCTGGCTTCAGGAGTGAAGCTTCAGACCTTCGTGGTGAGTGTTACAGCTCATAAAGACAGTGTGGAACCTGTGACTGACAGCAAGATTTATTGCAAAGAGCAAAAGAACAAACCTTCCACAGTGTAGAAGGCAACCCAAGCTGGTTGCCACCGCTGGCTCAGGAAGCCTGCATTTATTCCCTTATCTGACCCCACCCATATCCTGCTGATTGGTCCATTTTACAGAGAGCTGATTGGTCCGTTTTACAGAAAGCTGATTAGTCCATTTTGACAGCATGCTGATTGGTGCGTTTACAATCCTGAGCTAGTCACAGAGCGCTCATTGGTGCATTTACAATCCTCTAGCTAGACACAAAAGTTCTCCAAGTCCCCACTAGATTAGCTAGACACAGAGCACTGATTGGTGCCTGTACAAATCTTGAGCTAGACACAGGATGCTGATTGGCATGTATACAATCCTCCAGCTAGACACAAAAGTTCTCCAAGTCCCCACCAGACTCAGGAGCCCAGCTGACTTCCCCTAGTGGATGCCACATGGGGCCACTGGTGGAGCTGCCCTTTATTCCTGCACTGCATGCTCGCACTCCTCAGCCCTTAGGCAGTCAATGGGACTGGGCGCATGGAGCAGGGGGCTAGCGCCCTTCAGGGAGGCTCATGCTATGCAGTAAGGCGGGGGTGGCAGCTTGGGGGTGCGGGCTGCAGGCCCTGAGCCCTGCCCCGCAGGGAGGCAGCTGAGGCCCAGAGAGAATTCCAGCGGGGCAAGGTTGGGCCTGCAGTGCTGGGGGACCCAGCGGCACCCTCCTCAGCTGCTGACTTGGGTACTAAACCCCTCACTGCCCTGGGGCCAGTGGCGCTGGCCAGCCGGCCTCTCAGAGTAGGGGAGCTGCGGAATTCACAGAGGCCACGCCCACCCAGAACTCAAGCTGGCCCGTGAGCCCCGCACGCAGCCCCGGTTCCCCCGGCACCTCTCCCTCCACACCTCCCTGCAAGCAGAGGGAGCCAGCTTCCGCCTTGGCCAACCCAGAGAGGGGCTCCCACAGTGCAACCGTGGACTGAAGGACTCCTGAAGTGCCGCCAGAGTGGATGGCGAGGCTGAGGAGGTGCCGAGAGTGAGGGCTGCTAGCACATTTTCACCTCTCAAGACAAGAAGAATCAAACAATCAACATGATTCCCGACACAGAAAAATCTAAAAGAATCTATAGGCAAGCTATTAGAACTAGTATTTGTGTTTAGCAAAGTTGTAGACCTCAGATTTACAGGCAGAAAATTAAATGTCTTTCTAAATGATTAGTAATATAAAATTAGATATTGAAAATTAAAATTTAGTCCTGCTTGAAATAGTATGTAAAATATATTTAGGTATTAAATCTAACATAATGCTGGATCTATCTGTATGCTGCAACTTACAACGTATTAATGAAAGAAATCAAAGATTACCTCAATACATGGAGAGATACACCATGTTCATGGGTTGGAAAATTAATATTACTAAGACATCCATTCTCTAGATGATCTATATATTTATCACAATTTCAGTCAAAATCTTGGAACTATTTTTCGTAGAAATAACCCAGGTGAATCTAAAATTCTTGTAAAAAGGCAAATGAATAAAAACAGTCAAAATGATTTTGAAAAACAATAACAAAGATGGAAGAATCACTATCTAAATTTAAGACTAAGTCTAAACTACAATTATGAAGAAACTGGTATTAACTAAAGAAAAGATACATAGATCAATGAAACACAATACTCTAGAAAGACACCCACACATAGGTGGTTAATTGATTTGCAACATGGGTACAAAGGAAATTCAGTGAGGGGAAAAGCAGTCTTCGTAACACATGATTATGAAATAATTGGATATCCATTTTTTTCTTTAGTTTTGAGAAATCTCCGTAATGCTTTCTTGGGTTCAATAGAAGCCCAAACCCCTGCATTATGCAATACATCCATGTAACAAACCTGCACGTGGACCTCCTGAATCTAAGATTTAAAAATAAATTTTAAAATACCTTGCCTTATATAAAAATCAATTCAAAATGGATCATAGACCTGAAAGAATTCCGAAAATATAAAACTTGTAGGAGAAACATAGGGCAAAATCTTGAGTTAGTTAAACATTTCATATATATGACATCAAAAACACAATGCATAACAGAAAAACAAGAAATTGGACTTCATAAAAATTATAAATTGCTGTTACTTAAAAGATAACATTAAGAGAATGAAAAGACAAGATGCGAAGTGTGAAAAGATAGTTACTGTGTTTATAAGTGATAAAGGATTTGTAGCAGGAAAATATAAACAACTCTCAAAACTCAATAGAAATATTCAAACCAATAAAACATGAGCAAAGTATTTGAGGAAACACTTCAGCAAGGAGGATATTCAGGTGGTAAATAAGCACATGAAATATCATTAGTTATTAGGGAAATGCAAATTAATACCAAAATGAGATATGGTTACACACCATTTAAAACAAGTAAATTGAAAACAAAGTCTAACAAATTAGCAAGCAAACATACAAACACCCCCCCCCAAAAAAAAAAAAAAAAAAAAAAAACACAAGCAAAACAAAACAAAAACCTGACCAACCAAGTGCTGGTATATATTCAGAAGAACTGAATTACCACTGATTTTTGCAAGAAATGTTATATGTTACAGCCACTTTGAAAAACACCGTGACACTATGTTATAAAATTGACTATGAACTTACTACTCTTTGAATTAAGTTTGGGATTTTAGCCCCTTACCCTGAGTACACATGACTGATCAAGATGAACCTGTGGAAATATGGGTTTTGCATAGAAAAAAGTTGTGGAAATTCAGTAGCATAATTCATACTAGTTACAGTAGAATTAATAAACAATATTTTAAAGAATTTATATTTATCTATTATAAGAAAACAAAATACTATACTGTTTATTGCTTTTTCAAAATGGTAGTTTCTGTATCTGCCAAGTTTCTATGACTGATAGTGCATCAATACATAATTTTTAAAAAGCATAAAGATTAAGTAATTATAAATAAAAGCCAAATGAAAATACATAATATGAAAAATATTACAGTTAAAAATAAGAGCTCAAACAGGCATACATAGCAGAAAGGATATAGTCAAAGAGTAAATTGATTTGCTATACTGTCAAAACAAGGTACTGTACTACAAATACATTAAAAAGTTATAATTTTTTAAAATTAAGATACATGGAAGAATTATAAGTATAAATAAATAATAGAAAAAAATTCATAAAAGGGAAGGTATATTTAAAGAAATAAAAACCATAAATTTTTCATAAGGAAATTAGGTTGAAAGTATTTATAGATATCCAAATATCTAAGAGCTGAAAAAATTCACGTTTACATACTACAGTGATAATATGTGAAAACATTCAAGACAAAAAAGTAATGTCAAAAAATTTCTAAAAATAAAAGCAGGTGGCCAGCTGTGGTCATGCCTGTAATCTCAGCATTTTGGGAGGCCGTGGAGGGTGGATTGCTTGAGGTCAGGAGTTCGAGACCAGCCTGGCCAACATGGTGAAACCCATCTCTACTAAAAATACAAAAATTAGCCAGCCGTGGTGGTGGGCACCTGTAATCCCAGCTACTCGGGAGGCTGAGGCAGGAGAATCGCTTGAACAGGGAGGTGGAGGTCGTAGTGAGCCGAGATTGTGCCATTGCACTATAGCCTGGGCAACAAGAGTGAAACTCTGTCTCAATAAATAAATAAATAAATAAATAAATAAATAAATAAATAAGAAATAAGAACAGGCCACAATAAGGAAAACAGAAATTAAAATCACATCAGACTTCTTGTAAAAGCTCCAGTCTCATGAAGGAAGAAAATTATAGTTTTAAAACTCAGAAAAATAATAAATTATATCCTGAAATTGTATACCTAGTCTACTATCTTTGAAACAAAATATTTAAATACAGTATTTCAGATAAAGAAAGGTGGTGAGAGAACAATTAGAAGAAAAAAAAACCAAGAAGGGAAATCCATTAAGAAACTATGCAACAATTTCTTCAGCTCCTCTCACATCCATAAACAGAACTAAGATTCCATATGTTATCAATAAGAGCTGGGAAACAGAGTTGAGTATGCTAAGAACCATTAATTGTTTAGGAAAATATTGTGGATACTTTAAAATGGCTAGAGGAAAGTTAATATAAGTATAATTGTTAGGGAAAACATCAGACAAATAAAGATGAAATGAATAGTTTTTAGTACAACAATCATTCTATCTAATTGAAGGCAGAGAAGAAAAAAGGAGGAACAAATAAAATTTTGCAAAATAAAGCATGAACGAAAACGGTAGATATACCCTAACATAACAATAATCACATTCAATTCAATAAATAGAACTTAATCGAAGGGGAGAAAAACCTCAGACTGGACAATTATCCAAGATTTGATACTTATAATTTACACAAATTGACTTTAAGTGAAAATAATTCTAAAAGTTTAAATTACATGACTAGAAGGATATTAACAGGCAGTGAGAGAAAAGCTTGGATAACAATTTTTCTTTCAGAGCAGAATAGAATTTAAAGTGAAAAGCTTTGTAAGAGAAAACGAGTAATATTACATTCTGATAAAAGAAAAAGAAAAAGTTAGTAGTACTATAATGATATACACATATATACATCTAACCAGTTTCCTTCAAAACACAGGAAACAATAACTGTTAAAGAGATTTCAGAAAGAAATAGATAGATCAACATTTGTGTTGGAGTTTTTACTTATTGTCAGAAAAATATAGATTAAGCAAAAAAAAGAAAGATTTTATATGTGTATATACGAATGTGCATAAACCAATAATATCCTATCAACGGACATAGAGAAATGATAGGTAGGTAAAGATAGACAGATATATGGCTCTTACATGAGATTCAGAGAAAGTACTAAATTTTTAAACCACATGGAATATTCATAGAAATCAGCTGAGTAAGAAGCCACATAGAAAGTTTTAGAAATGTAGTAGCTATTAGAGTAAGGTCAGAACCAAAAAGGAAGTAGTTATTTTTATTTAGAATGCATGAAAATGGCCTCCTTCGTTGAAAGTATTTTAAGAGCTATGACATATATACAATTTCATACAAAAAATTGGCATCAACAATAAGTCGTGTAATCTGGGAGTTAAAGACTGTCATAAATACATTTCTAGGTAACAGGACAAGATGACATAGTTATCCCTTTCAGCAAGTACAGATGTCTTTCATTCTAGGTCATGCCAACTCAAACTCTTTTTGTAATTTCACATAGTCTAAACAGAACATAACACCACAGGATGCATTTTACAACAATTTCTCTATTTCATTTAATTAACAATGATTAAACAAATCTTCAATTGTATATTTACAATTGTTCTGACCCTATCAGTCACAGCTTTGGAGGATTATACTATTACGTGTGAGTTCACTTTGAATATATGAATAAAACTATTTTATGTGTGTATAAAAAGAAACAAAATAAACAAACAGAAGGAATGTGAACAGCTATAGTTCAATTGAATGTGAATTTAGTCACCGCAACTAGAGGTAACAAGGAATTAGCTGCCTATATTCTAGGCGGTGAGTTGTTTTACCCAACATGAAACCATAGGACACAGAATTGAGAAGATTGTTATTACTGATTAAAATGTGTTCTTCAGCTGCACTGAACTCACGTTAAGACACAGTTCCAGTGAGGTTTCATCTCACAAAGCTGCCATTAGAACTAACATTTTTATGAAAGAGGAATAAGGAATCTGATGAGAAAGATGTCACAGTATTTGATAATTAAGTCTAGAATTTCTGTTTTCTACCACTTTGAACAGGCTTGGTGGCCTTACACTGTATTTGGGGAGCAGAGTTGGTTGCAATCAGAGCAATGTCACTTGGCTAGAGCTTCAGAGATTGTTTCTAATATATATGGAGGAGAGTAAGTGCCCAGAGGCACAGCAATCAAAACTAGCATAGAGTAACATAGGTAAATTACAATCAAGAATATTTAAAATTCTTTCAGTGAGATTGTTACAGTGGAAAGTTAGGCAGATATAAGCAGAGCAGAAGACGACCCCTGTCCTGGAATGTCAGGCAACCATCAGGTGATGTTCAGGTGGTTGTTATGCTGTCTCTCTAAAATAATAATCAGTCACAGATGGTGCCAGGGAAAGGCAGTCTCCTAATAAAGAGAAAACCCTTGAAGCTGGTGATCAGCAGCTTCCTGATAAGATCTCAGGAGCTAGACGATGAGTGGGCCAAAGCATGCACACTAAGAGGAAAAATGGCAGAGTTTAACTGGTGTATGACCTTCCTCTAGGAACACTCAACTAGTAAGGGAAAAAATGCCTCAAGTGAGCATGTGCACAACTTTAGTAAACACATTGCACATGTGATCCCTTTCAAGTGCTGGCAGGACACTGGGTATGAGGACACCCCACCCCAAAGGAAGAATCAGGGGAGAAGTAACACAGAACCTGAAAGCATACTAGAGTATAAAGCCTCAAGTCAAAGGTCAAACAGGGCACTTGACTCTCTCAAGTCACCTGCTTGGCCCTCTTCCAAGTGTACTTTACATTCTTTCCTTCCTAGTCTAAAACGTTTGAATAAACTTTCACTCCTGCTCTAAAACTTGCCTCAGTCTCTCAGTCTGCCTTATGCCCCCTTGGTTGAATTCTTTCTTTTGAGGAGGCAAGAATTGAGTTTGCTACAAACCCATATGGATTCACTGCTGTTAACAAGATCAACTCAGCAAATGGTGTGTATCACACATTAAACACATTTGTCATTGTTTCTCAAGGAAGGAGAGTGCTAGCATAGAGAAATGAAAGGAAGGGACAGAAGAGAAGGCACCTCAACAGTTGAGACAGGTTTATTGAGAGCAAACCTGAGAAGGGCTTTTGGCCAGCAGGGTCAGGAGCAAACTTGTCTTACAGCCTAAGGCTTTTGAAAAGGGCTCGGTGGGGGAAGTGTGCTCTAACAGTGGTTCCTATCAGGGAGGGGCTAGGAAATAACGATTAGGGTCATTATTCTGTTGAAGATATGGTCAGTGCTGACATCTGTGGTTTGGTCAGGTAGCAGTGGACAGTTCTGAGAAATAAAAGCTTGATACTTTATAATGGTGGAATCTCATTAAGATGGCAGTACTCTTGTCCTATCAGAGAGTTTAGCTTGAAAATTTATCTACCTATATCATTAGCACAGGTCTCATAGAAACTCTCTAAAATTCTGGCTTATTAGGCATAGAGGAAGTCTTCATTTGCATAAGTTAATATTTTTGTAGTTTCCACTGCAGTTGATATTATGAGGTGCCCTTTATGAATTCTGTTATTTGGTAGGAATATTTTTCTGCTTAATAATCAGAAGTTGGTGTAAACCAAAAATAAAATCTTAGGCCCCCTAACTGACTGAAAGAAACCCCTCTTGGTCAAGGGGACGCCAGAGAAACCTAAAAGACTGAATTCCCAGCCATGAGGAAAGAGGTTGGATACACCTCATTATATCCCCTCCCTTTTGGAATTCGGCACAACAGACCTAAGACTGACAAAATAGACCGTTTGTGGCAATTAGATACCAAATTCCAATCTGACTCTGATATAGCATCACATGACAGATAGGCACTGGAGGAATAAAAAGTATTTTACCCCCATATATATAAGTATATATACACACACACATATACACATGTATATATACTTATACATATATACATATATACTTATATATATACTTATATATGTATATATACAAATATACATACATATATACACTTATATATACTTATATATACATACATAATTTCCCCCACAAAAGATGGCTTTGCATTTCAAAATATGTCAAAGTGTATATATATGTGTGTGTGTGTATATATGTGTATACATATATACATACATACACACACACATACATATATATACACACTTATATATACTTATGATACATTTTGACATATTTTGAAATGCAAAGCTGTCTTTTGTGGGGGAAATTTGCACCTGTAGAGAATCTCCATTAATGCAGCCAAGCCTACACTTTTCTGGCCTTTCCTGGATCTAGGAGAGATTAAGAGTCTGACACCTTTTAAGGCCTGAGAAGAGACATTTATCATCTATTCTCTTTGAAGGCTGCTACCTACAGGCTTCATCTACATGAGAAGAACATTGGCTTCCATAGGCCCCTTTATCTTAATGCAAGCATTTCTTTACACTGGCTTCAAATTTTTTAGACAAAGCTAAGTCTTTCAACCAATTCCCAATAAAAAATATTTGAGTCAGTCTATGACCTATAACACTCCACCCCCTGCAGCCTACCACTTCTAGATGTCCCATCTTTTGGGGCCAAACCAATGGATACCAACCATATATTGGTTTATGTCTTTGTCTGTAATTCCTGTCTCCCTAAAATGTGCAAAACGAAGCTGTAACTTTGTTTTGTGGCCAACTGCCTTGGCCACACTTTCTCAGGTCCTTTTGAGACCGTTCTTTTGGCCTGTAGTTATTCATATTGACACAGAATAAACCTCTAACTATTTTACAGTGTTTGGTTTTACCATGAATAGTAGCTTATTTTCTTGGTTTATGGCTAGTGCAGGAATGCACATTTTGATCTAATAAAAATTATCTTTCTTACTTTTCTTCTTCTTCTAACAAAGTAGACACACAGTCAGCTTGCCTTATATTTAGAAAGGTGATTAAATAGCCTCCATAATCCATTCCAGGATTCACCAACTGTATCTGATTAAATTCTCCTTTTAATTAACTATACAATTTCCCAGTCTTTGTTTCAGTAATACCACCGATGAGTATCTCTCAGCTTTTGTTTCCCTGACTCAACACTGCTGGTTCTTCACAGTTTCATCACTACAGCTCACAAGAGTATTTTACCCTGAGTTTTCAGTTCTTCTCAGAAGTATATCCAGAGTAAAGCTTCACCTTCCTTTTCTCCTGCTTGTCACTCTTAAGAATTCCTTTTAAAAATTTTAGCTCAGATGTTGCTTCCTTTGTGATGTCCCCCTGACTACTTCCAATGTAAGTATATCTTTCTCTTACGATACAACTGTACTTTGTGTACATTTTCATTCTTAGAAATTATTTAGTCTGTCATTATTTATATTTTTGTCTTGGAACTGCACTGTGAGGGACTTACTTGAGAGTAGCTGCTATCTGTAGCATCTCCTCACACCCCCTCCCATCTTGGGGTCTCTAGGCCTTAGAATAGGATAAAGTAGTCACTGAAATTGTCTTGTTTAAATGAATGAAATATATGAAATTAACATTCTTTTCTTCTCACCTCCCCATAATTATGTGGAAACTTTTCTTAACCCCCCCATAGGTTCTTCATATCTCTACAC
Source organism: Macaca thibetana thibetana (assembly GCF_024542745.1). Taxonomy (NCBI): domain Eukaryota; kingdom Metazoa; phylum Chordata; class Mammalia; order Primates; family Cercopithecidae; genus Macaca; species Macaca thibetana. The sequence continues at coordinate 28,166,631 of NC_065590.1, forward strand.
ACAGAAAAAGCAGACAGTCAAGACCTAAAACATACCAATGTAATCTTCTTGAAAGTGCCTGGAAAGCACTTTCTAATGTTACAAAGGAGGTGGAATAATTTATTTCAGCACTATCTCAATATATCTTTACAAAAATCAATTTTATCATAAAGAAATCTATAGATAGACATTGTAGTAATGTGTACATTGTATCTTCAAGAAAATCACTTAAAAATAAATTAAATGAAAAGTCCAGAGGGAATACATGCAACTCAGTCTGCTTAGTAAAATTATTATTTTTCTTCAATGATGTATGTTTTAAAATAATTTGATATACACAATCAAATTGCATATATATAATTTTAGCTAGCTTTTCTGATTTTGTAGTTTAGACTAAAGCTAAATCAATTGCATCAAATTGGCAATTAATGAAAACACTTTACCTAAAATAAAAAAAAATAAGCTTTATGATTTGTCTTTAAGAGGCAGAGTTAAGAAAAATATTTGAATAGATGCTGAAAGATGGGAGAAGGAAATGGAATGCAAAAGTTCAGTCTTTAAAAATTAACAAAATCCATCTTAAAATTTTAACTCAAGATTATATTAAGTTTCTTTTAAAATGTAGCAGTATTTTCTATAACTGATATTATTGCTTTCATACACTTACACTCAAACTGGGAGCAGGACAGGGGATTATGAGGTCAATATTTAAACACCACTCAACAATAAATCAGAGACCACTGGTTTAAATATCTCTCTCAGTTGAAATTATTCCTTTTTTGTATATATTACATTAATGAAAATTCAAATTCTCACATTGAATTTCCCCCTTCTTCCTACTCTACTTTCACAATACAGTTTCTGCATAAAGGGGAAATTATTATTGACAGAAAGGGGTACAAATTCTGTGTTTCTCTGCAAGACCCCAGCAAAGCTATCCCAGTTCATTTATCCCTGGGCAGCAGCCTCTGCCCACACTGACTCCACTTATGATAATCAGGTTCTGCCTAGTTTTGGGGCATTTTCTCATGACCAGTGCTGCTGACAACTGGCAGTATACTTGTCTGAGATCATCGCTTGTCATTCAGTTTTCCACACATAGCAATCCCCTCTTCCCAACCCCACGTCCTTGCCAGTCCCCTCCATATTTCCGTGTCCCCTGCATGAGGTACAGGAAGAAAATCAGAGTGTCCTGCATGCTATGGACAAGCCATGGAAAAAGAGCAGCATTATCTTAGATGATCTGTCTCACCAATTTCCTTTGCCAACCCTAGTTTATTGCTCTGGTACCATTTTAAACATGGTGCTAAGTAAATGTGGAACTTTTCCTAAAACTTGTATTCCATCCAAACTCTAGGTTATGCCCTGGTACAGCTGTCCTCTAGCTCTGATGTTTTCACAATTCCTATATATATCTGGTTGTTTTCACTAGGTACAATTCCTCACTTTGCCATCCTATTGTCTCTGAGGGTGGAAAAGGTAGAAATTTTGCCTTATGCATGTTTCAACAATTTTATCTGTGTCATACCATGACTTATTTCTATTTATCTTCACTTATCAGTTATCTTCATAGCAGCTGTTCTCCAACTTTACTGTGTATCAGAATCATCTAGAGGACTTAATGAAGCATAGATTGCCAGGCCACACTCCCAGAGTTTCTTATTGAATATTTCTGAGAAAAAACCCAAAATGTTCATTTCAGACTAGTTCCTAGATGATGTTAATGCTGTTGATCCAGGGACTACACTTTGAGATGCATTGGCTTATACAAAGGATAACATCCAAAGATACAAAGATAACATCCAAAAATAACATCCATACAATATAATATCCAACATCATTATACAAAGATAACATCAAAATTCATAATTATTGCTCTTTGGTAGGTTAGGGGTAACTCAAAGCATTTGTAAAACATTGTTTTAAACAAAGTCTGGCTTTCAAAACTATTGCCTCACAAGGGGTAAAGAAGAAATAACAGTCAAAGTTGAGAAATGGTTTTGCTTTTTTAACTAGTAATTCATCTTCCCCTTGCAGCATTGAAACCCATTGATTCAATGGGAGGAAAGCCAGAGGGAAAGAAGATTTACAGAACATGAAATATTTCAGAAAACATTATGCCCGCCAAAAAATGGACACAAAATAAGATGGAAACTAGCAAACAACACCTGCATTATTGTTACTAAGGAAAGGTCACAATCTTATGCCATAATTTTTCAAAAGTGGCAACTGGGGAAAGAGAGAAAATGCAGCATTAAGAAAGCTCACTTTCCATCTCAGCCTTCCCAAATGTGATGCAGAAAAACTGAAGGGCCTAATCGCATAAATGGTTCACATTTGGAGAAAATCATACTGAAGAGATAACTAGGAAGCCAGAAGGAAAGATCTGAAAACTCCTGCAGAAAAGAAGGCCTGTCAGCCACCACAGAGTTCACCAGGCAGGGGCATTTCTAAGGTTTAGGATTTGTTTTTCCCATTCTGTGAAGAAAACACAAGAGAAAGAAATTGGTATAATTGTGATCTCCCAGAAATAACTATTTCTACTGAAAATAGGACTAAACATACAAGGTAAATTAAGCAACATATGATCTATGGGGAAGTGTGGGCAACTTGGAGGGAAAAGAGAGACAAGGAGCCCATTAGCAACCCTGAAGCCTGAACTTTCAAGTTTTCTTTAGTTTTTCATATCTTAGGCATCTGCCAGGGAAAACTGACAAGTGAAATTGGCAGAAAAATCAGATAATTAGTGTATTCATTTTCTATTGCTATGTAATAATATCCTCAGACATGTAGCAGCTTAAAATAATTTGGGAATATCATCTCACAGGCTTGGTAAGTCAGGAGTCTGCACACAGCTTTGCTTTGTCCTCTGCTCAGAGTCAGTTTTGTAGTTTGTGAGGCAGTTGTTGGATGGTCTGCATTCTCATCTGGAGGCTCAGTTGAGGAAGAATCTGCTTCCAAGGTCATTCTGGTTGTTGGCAGAATTGATTTCACTGCTTCTGTTTAACTGAAGGCTCTTGATTTTTGCTAGCTGTTGACTGGAATTTGCCTTTAAGCTGCCTACGGTTTCTTCCACATTGCCACCTACTTTCTCAAGACTGCAAGAAGAGTTTCCAGCTCCAGTTGGCTGATATGAAATTCTATGTGAGAAACCTAGTCACATGACAGCCTATTATCTTTGTCATAGTCCATTGGTTAGAGGCTAGTCACAGGTCCTGCCAAAACTCAAGGGAAGGGGATAACACAAAAATGTGAACACCATGAATGACACAATCATGGTGTCACCAAATGACACAATCATTCGGTATCATCTCAGCCCCTGTCCACCACAATTCGTTTTGTTAAAAAAGATTCCAGGGCCCCACATTGAGTTGGGCAAATAATACAGCCCAAGCAAAACCCACGCATTCCATAATAAAGAGACTCTACATTTTTATATCTAATATGAGATTTTTTAAAAATTATAAAAGTTTTATCAAACAATTATGACTCACAGATCCAGTGGAACTTTCCCTTAACGGCTCACTTCCCTCTTAGACACAGCAAAGTGAATGTAACAATACTTAGCCAACAAACCAAGCCTTTTAGGAGGAGAAAAAGTTGATAGTAATGTGGAATGGAGAGAATGAGATTCACACACACTATATTGAAGCCAAAAAAAAAAGTCTAGAAAAAAATATATAACCCAAGGAACCAAATAAAAATTTCCTCACTGAGAGTTTCCAGCTATGAAAGATTTGACAAGAGCATTTGCAGGGTGAAAGAAAAAAGTGATGCAGAAAGGCAAAGACAAGAGCAGTTCTTCACAAACTTGAGGAGCATCCAGAGTCCCCTAGGGAACTAGCTGAACACAGATTGCTGGACTTCATAGGTCTAAGAGGGGATCCAATAATATACACTTTTAAGAGGTTCCTTTGTGATGCTGATTCTGCTGATCCAAGACTACACTTCGAGAATCACTGCATCAGGGGATGGCTACATTTTTTGCAACTGGCTTTTATATCGTAACAGGACAGATCTAATATCAGCTTTCTGTCTTCTGTATCAGTCTGATATTGTAAGATGTAGGTGATTTAAAATATCATGCTTGCTATGTGTGCTGTCCTTGGTTATATTTTAAAATGTCATTTCATCACAGTTTTCAAAATAGTACATTGAATAGAATAAAATGTCTACAAGGACAAAAAACTAAATGAAAAAATATATAAATGTACTTAGTATGATACCTGGCATTCACAAGCCCTCAATAAATGCTGCTTTATTTCCTTCTTATCTGCATAAAAGAAGAATAAAAAGTGGTATTGCTGATCTGATCTCAGTTATTACAAGCCTGGTTCACCTATCACTGTATCAGTATTTATAATTGAGATATCAGAGTTTACTATAATTTATGTTAAACCATATTTTCTCTAAGAACATATATGTTTCCCTTCAAACACCTTTTGGTACCTTTTTTCTGACTAAATGTGGTGAACAGAAGTCCAATTTGCATTATGTGTCAGAGAATGTGTCAAAGTAAGGAAGTAAAATGACTTAATGACAAAATTATCCATTAACAGTAGGATCAGTCCTATTTCTGCTTATCCTGGGCACTCCATCATATTAATTTGAGATACCTTTTCAATGTGATTATGTAATTTCCTCTACCAGCCCTCAAACTAAGGTTACATCAGAATCAGTACTACTATTAAGAGCTGACTTATTTTAAAGAAACAAATTATAATACAGATATAGGTGTGTAAGGGATGGTACAGTAAACTAATAAAGGCCTTTCCATAGATAGCATTGTACGATCTTCTTTCTCTGTTCTTATTTGAGATAATCAGTTGATAGTGAAGGCGATGATTGTAAGAAGAGCAGTTTAATGAGGTTTAAGAGTTCTAGTATTCTGTAGAATGAGAAAAATGAGATCATTCTGCCTGCAGTGCAGGATTTTTGTGAGAGTTAAATAAAATGACATATGTAAAAGTTTTGTCTGAAAAATGTATATGTTTGATTTGTACATAACTACTCTGGATAAACAAGAGACCCTCAATATACATCAAGAGTGAGTAAAAGTTTACAAAGGTTTTCTCGATTTTAAAGAACAGAGACTAATGTGACCTATGGAGTGAAAGAAGGAAAAAGGATAATTAGATCAAAAGGAAATATATGTGTATGAGATAGAAGGTAAAAATGGTAAAACCTAAATACAAAGAGAAGATAGCAGAAAACTTTTATATAGAGCAAATACATATAATTAAGGTACAATTGTAAATGTACTAAACTCCCTATATTGTAAAAAAAAAAAAAAAAAAAGTACATTTTTGGAAAGCAAAATGAATGTACTCTAAAAACAACAACTCTTTCACAAAGTAAGAAAAATCAAAAGCGAATAGATGAGAAAATACTGTCCAAGCACATTGTAGGAGAAATAAAAAAAGGACATTGGAGTTACCATATTAGCAGGAGAGAATGGAATTCTAGATAGCATGCATTTAAGAAAGAGTGCCATTTTATATAGGAGAACTCCTACGTACCTGTATGTTTCCTATTGTGGCTACAAGGAATTACTAAAATTTACTGGCTTAAAACAACATAATTTATTATTCTACAGTTCTGGAGGTTAGAAGTCTGAAAATAGGTCTTACAGGGCTAAAGTGCACATATCAAAACTCAGCTTTAGAGGGTTTACTGAGAATCTATTCCCTTGCCTTCTGGGGCCTCTTGCATTCCTTGGTTTATTGCCCTTTCCTTAATCCTCAAACCAAGGAGGATAGCATCCTCCAATTTTCCCCCACTCCCACCTCTTTGTTACTCTCTCTTGGTTCTGTGTCTGCTGTCACATCTTCTCCGTCTCCAACACCCCTGCCTCTCTTTTATAAGAACTCGTAAGAGTAGATCTGGCCTACTCAGATAATCTGGTTTAATCTCATCTCAACAGCCTTAAATTGAATCAATTCCATATAATTCCTTTTGCATGTAAGGTAACAAACATAATCAGAGGTTCTTGGGCATTAGGATGTAAACATCTTTAGTGGGCCATCATTCATCTTAGCACAGTGTGGTAATAGAAGCTTTGGAGTGCTCCTCTCATTCTCTGCACATGTTCTAGATATCTTTTTCCATAGGGACTGTTGTGAGGCAGTTGTTCTTATACATTCCTAATATCATCTATGAGTTCGTAGTCATTCTAATTAAAATATTTAATTTGAATACATAAACAATTGTCATAAACTATTTAATGTCATAATATTAACATTTGTATTTATTTATTTATGAAAAGAAGATGATGGGAACCTAAAAAGCAACAAAAAGGCAAAACATGTTTCTTAATTTATAGTTCTCCTATGTTAATAGAAGAAAAGAAGCAACATACTACCTGTTCTGTGAAGTGATCCGGTTTAAATATATTAAAAGATTATAGCAAACCAAATGAAATGGAATTAATGTGAGGTGTGAGATAAAGGGGAAAAATGATGATGGCTTCTAGAATTGGCATGTGAAAAGCTAAAAGGATGGAGACACTGTTAATTGAGTTAGGAAAGACTGATGGAAGGCAGGTGTTAGGAGTCTTTAAAAATACTCCGTCTCAAAAAAAAAAAAAAAATCAAGCATTAATTTTCAGGCATACTTAATTGAGATGTATCTTATTTTTCCAGATGAAAATGTCAGATATAAAATTTAATCAGTAAGGGTGAGAAGATTGGATTGAAAACTTAACTTGATTATCTTCTGCATAGAGATGATACATGAAGCCATGAGGCTAGATAAGACACCCTATGTGGTCAGTGAAGTAAATAGATAAGGGAGAAGAAGGGAAGAGGGCTGGGGGGTAGTTAAAATATGCTCCTAGATGTAAGCCTTGAAACACTTCCATTTTTAGAGGTTTGAAAGAGAAGAAGCTTCCACCAAAAGAGACTGAGGATGGAGCTGCTGAGAAAGAAAGAAAATCTGAACAGAATGGTGGTTAGAATCCTATGAAAAAAAAGTTGTAGGAAGGAGTAATCAATTATCTCAAAAGTTGCTGATAGTGTATTAGTCTGTTTTCACACTGCTATGAAGTAACTGAGACTGGGTAATTTATAAAGGAAAGAGGTTTGATTGACTCACAGTTCTGCATTTCTGGGAAGTCCTCAGGAAACTTACAATCATTGCAGAAGGCAAAGGAGAAGCAGGCACCTTCACAGGATGGCAGGATGGAGTGAGTGCAAGCAGGGGAACTGCCAGACACTTATAAAACCGTCAGATCTCATGAAAATTCACTCACTAACATGAAAATAGCATAGGGAAAACTGCCCCCATGATCCAACTACCTCCAACTTGTCCTGTCCTTGACACATGGGATTATTACAATTCAAGGTGAGATTTGGGTGGGGACACAGAGTCAACCCATATCAGAAAGATATAGCAGATAATTTTTAATAATGGAACATTAAGTTTGGCAAGACAGATGTAATTGGTAACTTGAGATTTGGAAAGCCTGGAGCTTATTCAGTTTATGGGGACTTCTATAAACAACACTATAAAATTATAAGTACAAACTAGGTATAAAAGTGAGTATGCAATATATAGTGACAAAAGAAACAAAGCCATGTTAAACAATTTAAAAAGCTGAAAAATATAAAGACATTCTAAAATTCAGAAGAGAAAATAATTGTGTTTATCATTATTATACATAACTTTTCACTATAACCACAACACTGTTTTCCTATATATTTTTGTAGGCTTTATCTTTTCATATAACATTCATTATCTAAAGATAAAATATATTTGTTCTTTCAACTAATATAGTTGATCAAAATGTAATTACTGTTGATCTTTTACAGAATTTTTTTTAGTTGCATAACTCATTATTAACAATGTTATGAGCTTTTTTTTGATACTTGTCAAATGTGAGAAATGCTCCATCAAGTTTCAAGACCTGACTGCAAGTTTTCATGCTCGAACTAGTCTTATTCTTTGAATTGAGGACACTCATTGAGCAGTTTGTTTTCGGTAACCCCATTGTACTGTTTTGTTATCTGGGCTATGCTATAAGAATCCATGTTAGATTTTGGCAAGAAATGTAAATGTTTTTCCAGTATATTCACTTGATCCCTTCTTTTTCATCAACTGGGTTATTAAACAGTCCCAGAGCCTAAATAGTATTTCTATTGAGAATTAATTACTTCCTTTAATTCTTAATGAATTAAAGTTTTTGGTCTTATCTGAAAGCATTTTTTGAATACAACTTTTTATGGTTCAATAGTTTCTATTGATTTTATTACTCATCTTTACTGGTTTTTTACATTCTATTAACTTTTATCTGAATTCGTATCTTCCTTAACATACAAATGTAAACGTGACATCTATTACCAATTAAAAAATCTATTACTTCTCACTTGTTTTGTTGAAATAGACTAAGAGGCCTTCCTGAGTTACACTGAAATAACATATTTCAATATCAACCTCTCTTCGCTACCTAGAGACCACTTAACTTGGGAAGCTTTTGGGAGGAAGCCAGAGTGCAATAAGATAGTTGCTCCAGCCAATTGCTGTCAATTTATCTTTATTTTGCAATTGTTACAAAACCATATGCCCATGTTAAAACATTGCTAAGACGATCCCAAGACTTTTACAGGGGCTTATGAAAGCCCAGGGTCCTGATACTTATAGATTTATTTAGATTAATGTTAATAGCACATCCATCTCTGTTGAGAATGGTTCAGTAATGTGGTGGGGATGAAAGCTTTATTTGGCTGAGAATAAAAGGAAAGGAAGAATTGACAGCAAACTTAGATACCCCTTTCAAGAACTTTGCTTCAAAAGGGAACAAAGGAATGGACTGTACTAGCTACATTGGATTAGCTAGAGGAGTATGTGAGACAGTGAATTGTTGTTTGGTTGGTTTTTCTTTTACTTTTTTTTTTTTCTTTCTTTCTTTCTTTTTTTTTTTTTTTTTTTTTTTTTTTTTTTTTTTTTTTTGAGACAGAGTCTCCCTCTGTCGCCCAGTCTGGAATGCTGTGGTATGATCTCGGCTCACTGCAAGCTCCGCCTCCCGGGTTCACACCATTCTCCTGCCTCAGCCTCCCGAGTAGCTGGGACTACAGGCGCCCACCACCTCACCCGGCTAGTTTTTTGTATTTTTTTTAGTAGAGACGGGGTTTCACCGCGTTAGCCAGGATGGTCTCGATCTCCTGACCCCGTGATCCGCCCGCCTCGGCCTCCCAAAGTGCTGGGATTACAGGCGTTAGCCACCGCGACCGGCCGGTTTTTCTTGTTGTAATGGCGTTGGAGATACAGTGATGTGTTTACATGCCTCTGAAAATGATCCAGTGGAGACAGAGAAATTGATGAAGTAGTAAAAAGAGATGAAGGGTACAGGCTTTCCATAAAAGGGGACAGAAATGGGCCTGAATTGCCATATAAGGGAAGGCAGAGCACATTGCTGTGAAGGTGAGACGTTACTGGATTTGGTAGTGGTGAGACGAGAAAGTCTTCTGAATGTCTCTAGTTTCTACTTCAAACACTTACATTTGCAATCATCTTCTGAGCAGTCCAAAAGTTATGAAGTAGTATTTAGGGAGACCGAGAAAATGAATCAATAGAGAATATACAATAGAATTGCTGAAAGTGTTGAGGGAACCCTTGACGTTTATGGACATAGATTTAAAACAAGACCTGTCATCTTGGTTTTTAGTTTCCAGATAGATTCAGTTGTTTGTGTAAAATCCCAGAATTAATGGAGAGATAAGTTTAACTGTGGTTTGGATTTTACCAGTGAGTACATTGGATGGAAAGGTGTGCAGGAGAGTTGAGGGAATGTGCAGGAATAAGATTATAGAGATAAGCAGAAGAATTTAAGTAGGATAAAGAGGAAAGTGAATTTTCAGGCAGCTGATGATCAATAAAGAATATAAGAATCAGTGGTTGGAAAGCATTGGTGAGATTATGTAACTTTTGCATAAGGATTTATGAAAAATAATGATAGATACAAAAGATTAATAAGCTGTGTGTATGAATCCTTGTTCTTGACAAAAATCACATGTAACTTTTTTGCAGACCTTATGGTTTTTTTCTGCATGAATCATAAAGAAGACTTTAATAAATTATGAAATAAAAGAACTGAATAGGACAAATTCTCTGAAAAAAAAATGCACTAAAACAAACAAACAAAAACAAAGATTCAACTCTACTGAACATTTGTCATTCACAGCTTCCTAAAAATTTTTGAATTTTCCCACTACATTTTGAGCATTATCCATAGTGTACCCTAAACTCTCATTGTAAAAAACAGTAAATTGAATGGGAGGATGAGTGAATGAATTAATGAATGAATGAAGCACAAACTACTGCCTTTCTCATTTCATTTGCCACCAAGATGCATATTGGTGATTTAGGCTCCCTCCTTGACATATAGTGGGATTCACTTACCTTGAGGAAAAAACAGGCAAGGAGCAAATTCTCCATTTTCTGGTTATTTTCTGCAGTCGATGGCAGCAATGCTAGTTTCCACTTTGGGAGAGAGACTATCACCTGGAGCCAGAAGCACTGGTAGCAATTACCCATATCAACTTCTCAGGAGAGGCAGCAACCCCTCAGATCAGTTCTCCAGACTAGCTTGACCAACGTGGTGAAACCCCGTCTCTACTAACCATAGAAAAGTTAGCCCAGCATGGTGGCAGATGCCTGTAGTCCCAGCTACTCAGGTGGCTGAGGCAGGAGAATTGCTTGAACTGGGGAGGCAGAAGTTGCAGTGAGTGGAGATCGTGCCATTGCACTCCAACCTGGGTGACAGAGCGAGACTCTGTCTCAAAAAAAATAAAAATAAAAATAAAAAGGCCGGGCGCGGTGGCTCAAGCCTGTAATCCCAGCACTTTGGGAGGCCGAGATGGGCGGATCACGAGGTCAGGAGATCGAGAGACGATCCCGGCTAACACGGTGAAACCCCGTCTCTACTAAAAAATACAAAAAAATAGCCGGGCGAGGTGGCGGGCGCCTGTAGTCCCAGCTACTCGGGAGGCTGAGGCAGGAGAATGGCGTAAACCCGGGAGGCGGAGCTTGCAGTGAGCTGAGATCCGGCCACTGCACTCCAGCCTGGGTGACAGAGCAAGACTCCGTCTCAAAAAAAAAAAAAAAAAAAAAAAAAAAAAAAAAAGGAAAGAAGTTCCGTTCTATGATAAAATTCTAAGAATTATTTCTTCAACATGCAGTTTAGAGTTTATTTCTTCGTCTCTCCCAGTAATTCTATAAGCTGTCTTTATTCAGATATCTCTTTCCTTCAAAACTACCTAAGGTAGATTCTATTGTCTGAAACTAAAAATTCTCACCAGTACGTCACCACTTCAAATCTGACACAATTTTTAAAATTTCCTATATGCACTAAAATACAAAGAAATAAGAATACAGAATGTCATAAATTATTAGAAAGTAAGTATATTTATATTTATAGACAAAGTCATAATTTTGAACATTTTCATTCCTTAAACAAAAAGAAAAAAAATCAACATATCTGCTACTTGTTTTTGACATTTTTTCCTAAAGAATTACTTGAGTATAAAATATAATCATGCATAAAGATTATGTTAGATATTTCCAGAAAAACAAGAGGTTTTTCATGGCTATTGTTATTAGCAGTAGAAACATTAATAAGGCATTACCATAAAAACACACTTGAAACTATGAAGAATGCTTTATTTTCTCTCTCGATTAATGGAGAATACAAATACAAAGCAAAAATATATCTATAGTAATATTAGAAATTAAGTTTATAGGCTGAGCGTGGTGGCTTACGCCTGTAATCCCAACACTATGGGAGGCCGAGGCAGATGGATCTCCTGTGGTCAGGAGCTCGGGTATGACCTGAATGGTGAAACCCCATCTCTACTAAAAATACAAAAGTTAGTTGAGTATGGTGGCCCTCCTGTAGTCCAAGCTACTAGGGAGACTGAGGCAGGAGAATCACTTGAACTTGGGAGGTGGAGGTTGCAGTGAGCTGAGATTGTGCCACTGCATTCCAGCCTGGGGAACAGAGTGACAATCCACCTCAAAAAAAAAAAAAAAAAAGAGAGAGAGAGAGAGGAGAGAAAAGAAAATAAGTTTATAGATAAGCAAACAAGGTAAACATATAGATGAAATGTAGAAGAAACTACTAAAAATTGTAAATAATTTTTAACAGTTGTGGGATTGTAGAATCATTTTCTCCTTTCTTTGATTTCTAATTAAATTTGTTGAAGTATAATTAACCACAATAAAATGCACAGGTTTTAAGTGCACAATTTTTTATAGACACATAAAAATTCTACATATTTATGGCAAACATGTGATATTTTCACACATGCATACAGTATTCAATGATCAAATTAGAGAATTAGGCAATCTATCACCTCAAACATTGATGAATTTTGTGTTGTGGGAACATTTCAAGTCCTCTCTTCTAGCGATTTTGAAATATATAATAAATTATTATTACCTGTAGTTGCCTTACTGTGCAATTGAGTACTAGCACTTATTCCTTGTATCTAATTGTATGTTTGTGCCCATTAACCAACCTCTCTATGTCCCCTAGTCCACCCCTCCCAGCCTCAAGTTCTTTTCATTTTTGCTCTCTACCTCTATGAGATCAATGTTTTTAGCCCCCACGTATGAGTGAGAACATGTGATATTTGTCTTTTTGTGCCTGGCTTATTCAGGTAACATAATGATTTCCAGTTCCACCAGTCGTGTTGCTTTAAATGACAGAATTTCAATCCTTTTTATAGCCAAATAGTATGTCATTGTGTATACAAGCCATGTTTTCCTTTTCCATTCATTCATTGATGAATATTAAGTATATAATTTCATGAGTATTAGCAAATATATACAACTGTGAAACCACCAGACATATCAAGATATAGAACATTTTCATGAAATATTTGTTTGAGCTCATTTTACCATTAGATTAGTTTTTTATTTTTGTATGGGCTGTAGTTGTTCTTTATATATTTTGAGGATAAGTCCTTTGTTCGTTACATTTATTATAAATATTTCTTTTAGTCTGTAACTTGTTTTGCTTTTTAATTTATTTAACACTGTCTTTTCAAGAGTGGAAATTTTTAATTTTGATTAAGTCCAATTTATCACATTTTCTATTTGTGTCGTAAGAAATGTTTCCCTACCTCGTGGTGGCAAAGACATTTTCCTGTGTTTTATTTGGGACTTTTAATGATTTTATGTTTATGTTTATATTTATGGCCTATTCCCCACTAACTTTTTGAAGGATCTGAGATAGAGATGAAGAATTCTCTCCTACAGTCCCATACAGATATCTAGTTCTTGAAAAAGACTATTCTTTCTCCATTGTATAGCTTTGGTACTTTAGTCAAGAATCAATTAACACTAAACATTGATTCTTTTTCTTGTTTCTTTATTTTATACACTCAATATATCTATTATGCCTAAAACCAATACTACATTGCAGTCAGGTTCATAGAAAGTCTTAAAATTAGGTAGTGCAAATCCTACCTGATTTTAAAAAGTATGGATTCCAAAAATTATTTTGGACCTGGCCTAGAGGCTGACACCTGTAATCTCAGGTTCTACAAGAGTGAGGTGGAAGGATCTCTTGAAGCCAGGACTTTTAGACCAGCCTGGATAGTATAGCAAAGCCTTGTTTCTGAAAAAACTTCGAAAATTAGCTGGGCATGGTGGCCCTCAGCCTCAGAGGCTGAGGAGGCAGGATGGCTTACTCCCAGGAGTCTGCAGTCATTTATGATCGCACCACTGCACTCCAGCCTGGGCAGCAGAATGGAACGAAGTCCCATCTCTAAAACAAAAACAAAAACAAATAAACAGTTTTTTGGCCTTAATTTTTTTTTTCTTTATAACTTTCATAATCAGCCTGTCCACTTCTAAAAGAGAAAAAGAAAATTCTTAGAATTGGAATTTTGATTGAAATTGTATTGGACCTATAAATCAATTTGAGGAAAAATATTATTGGAACAACATTGGGCATTTTAATTTATACACATGGAAGATATCTTCATTCACTTAGATTTTTTTTTTTTTTTTTTTTTTTTTTTTGAGACGGAGTCTAACTGTCGCCAGGCTGGAATGACGTGGTGTGATCTCTGCTCACTGAAACCTCCGCCTGCTGGGTTCAATCGATTCTCCTGCCTCTGCCTCCTGAGTAGCTGGGATTACAGGCACGTGCTGCCACGCCCAGCTAATTTTTGTATTTTTAGTAGAGATGGGGTTTCACCACATTGGCCAGGATGGTCTCGATCTCCTGACCTTGTGATCTGCCCACCTCAGCCTCCCAAAGTGCTGGGATTACAGGCGTGAGCCACCTTGCCTGGCCCACTTTGATTTTTTTCTAATTTCTTTATGGAGTGTTTTGTTATTTTTCTGTGCATAGATGTCACTCATCTTTTGTAAAACTTATTAAATATTTTGATACCAATGTAAATAGTAATTTGAAATTTTTTTCAAATTGTTTATTACTAGTACATACAAATAAAATTGATTTATTGAACTTCTATCTACCAGTTGAACAAATTCACTTAATAATTTTAGTAATTTTTAAGGTAGACTTCTAACCTTTCCTACTTAATCTTTCTACCTGCAAGTAGAGGCAGTTTTTCCTTTCCTTTACCCGCCCCCCCACCGCCCCGAGATTTGTACCTCTCCTTTCTTCCTTGAATTATTACATGAGTTGGGGCCTCTAGCATCACACTGAAATGAAAGTGGGAAGAATAGGCATCCTGGCTTTCTTTCGGATCTTAGAAAAGAAAGCATTCAGTCTTTTAAAATTAAGTGAGGCCCACATCAAAGTGACAAAGTGGAGCTCCATGTTTACAAATTATTAAGAACCTCAGAACAGCAACAGCAGATCATTAAACCAGGTAGAGGGCCCTTTGAAAGAAGAGGCATTGTGTGACTGCAGAGGTCACAGGTCTTTAATGGTGTCCTTGGTTATAACACCAGCAGTGCACATTTCATTAACGTCCTTTACCAGGTAGTTTTCTGAAAGTGTTTATTATGGGTTATGAATGAGTTTCGAATTTTGACAATTGCTTTTTCTCCACCTCCTGAGATAATCAAATGATTTCTTTTCATTTTCAGTTAATTTGGTGGATTAAATTTATTTTCAATTTTTGAAGCAAACTAGAATTCCTATGACAAACCCCATATAATCATCATGTATTATCTTTTTCGTTTATTACTGGATTCAATTTGCTACTATTTTGTTGAAGACTTTCACAATTATATTAACAGCTGATATAGTCCTGTAATTTCGTTTCTGTGATGTTTTGGCCTAATTTTGGTATCATAGTCATGCTGGCCTCACAAAATGAGTTGGGATGAGTTTTCTTCATTTTCTGAAAGAGTTTGTGTAGACTGATGTAATTTATACATAAAGGTAATAGAATTCACTAATGAAACTGGGTTACATATATCTGTGGGAAATTTTTAAAAATTTTCGTTGCTATAAATTCAATTTGTTTAACAGATATAGGGCTACGCAGGTTTTCTCTTTTCATTGTTTCAGTTTAGTAAGTTGCGTTTTAAGGAATTTGTGCTATTCCATAAAAGAGCAACCTTTCTCCTAGATGGGTCTTGGCATGCCACTTCTGAAACATATTTTATTGACATATCACTATCTATTAAATGATTTCAGAAGTCCTCTTTATTGCAAAATCACTAAACTAAGTGATGAGACCACACTGAAATTTGAAGAGAATTATTTAAGATAGTGCAAAAATATCCTACTCAATAAAGTCATATTTGTTATGCAATTGTGTTTATTATGTTAGTATTTTGACATCAACATACTTGTGCTTGTGAAATCATTTTGGAATCACTTATAAGTGTGACCTTGTATTCCTTCTATTGTAAAAAAACACATACCATCAACTTTTAGTATATAATTATACCAGCTGGTCATTACTAAAATTTATAATGTGCAAATTTAAATTCCTCTAACTTTCATATTTTTATTCTATATTTTTCTTTCTATATTATTATAGTAGTAAGATTCTTAATGATATAAATTATCATTTTATTTAATACAATGATTTATGTGATACTGAAACTAGAATTTTCTGTTTTCAGTTAGTCATTGAATTTGTATAATTCTTCACAATGGAAGGTTTTATTTATATGTCTGGATTGAAGAGAAAGAACAGTGTCTTTTATTGTCTTTCCAGTTGCTTTTCTGTTATATAATATATTTTTATATATATAATTATATATATAATTTTTATATGGTATAAAGACATACTATATAATATATATAGTAAGTTATATATAGTCAGTTATATATCATAAATTATATAAATATACAAATTATAAATGTATAATTTATAATTGAAATATATAATTTATATAATTTAAATGTATATATTATAAATATATAAATTATATAAATAAATATATAGTAAATTATATATGCTATATAACAGAAAAGCAACTGGAAAGACAGTAAAAGACACTATTCTTTCTCTTCATTCCAATCTTATATATTATATAAGATTTTATATATATAATTTACTGTACAGTAAGTTAATTTTTATATATTACTATATTACTATATGGTAAGTTATACATAGTACATTATATATATATATATATATAGAGAGAGAGAGAGTAAATCCATGGAGATGGGAACAATCACACTTCCTGGGCAGTTAGTAGAAAGATTGCTTCAAAACACTTCTTTTATTTTACTCATAATTTCACCTTACAATTTTCCATAAATTTATCTATAAATCATGTAGGTTCTGAAATTCTTTAGCACTTGCTATTTTTCCCCATAAAACTACTCACTACAGTGTTTCTCAAAATGTGGTGAACAGAGTCAGCAATCACATGCATGAATACAAAACCATTTAGATTTTTGGTCCTCTCAATGACCAGGTAGACCTAAGAAAGCTTTGATAAGTTTTTATGCAAAGTGGGGCCACTTGCCTTGATTGTACACTGGAAAAACAAGCAGATGTTCTGTTTAAAGCATCATATGATAAAGTTGTCAACCAGAACCCAGAAACATCACAATCAGGATGATGTAAATTACTATTGCTGTGAATAACCCTGGGCATTTTATGAGATAGGAATGTTTATAGGCAACTGTCATATTATTCTATCATAAAGTAATATTTAAGTGGACTCCTCAAAAACCATTGTTAAATTAGGTTAGCACAAACTTCTGACTTCAAAGATAATCTGCGTCTTATAATAAAGCCTAGAAGTAGAGAAATAGGATTTATCTGTAGAATATGGTAGCTCTCTTCTGGAATAGCAGGGTAATACAATAGTAGACTATAGAGGGGTAGGCTCCAGTGAAATAAGAATGAGGAATTTAATTACACAGATAGGATGGGGAAAAGATTTGATAATTCAATTCTGTTCTGTATATTTAAATTTTATTTCCAAACTGCTACTTTTAGCTTTTCCCATGAATCCTGGACTTGGTGGAAAGAAAGATGAACAATGTATGGTCCCTGCCTTGGTATGATATGTTTAACATGATGTACCCTTCTCCTTCCCCTCTTTAAATCTTTATAGCAGGCATTTAAGGTAGTTATTGATAACAAATTTTTGAAGGATGAAGTAATACATAGCAACTTAACAATCATTCTGTTTATAAATGGTATTACAAACCTCTAAACTAATAATTTAGACTCATCAGATGGTTAATTTTATGTGTCAACTTCAGTGGGCGAAGTGGTGCCCAGGTATTTGGTTAAACATTATTCTGGGTATGCCCGTGAGAGTGTTTCTCTATGTGATTAACAATTGGTTCAGTAGATTGAGTAAAACAAACGACTCTTCCCCATGTGGATAGACCTCATCCAACTGGCTAAAGGTCTGAAGTAAGACAGAATTTGCTTTCTCTGCCCGTTTTACAGCTGGGACATCAATCTTCTCTTAACTTCAAACTTGGACTTGGAGTGGGATTTACACCATCAGCTTTCCTGCTTCTCAGGTATTTGGACATGCACTGGAACTATACCATCAGCTCTTCTAGGTCTCTGACTTGCCAGCAGCAAATCTTGGAACTCCTCAGCCCCAAAACCACATGTGCCAAGTCTTTCTTTCTTCATCTGTCTGTCTCTCTGTCTATCCATCTATCTATCTATCTATCTATCTATCTATCTATCTATCTATCTATCTATCTATCTATCTATCTATTCATATACCTATATATGTATGTATCTATATATTTTCCTATCCATGTATCTATCTATCTATCTATCTATCTATCTATCTATCTATCTATCTATCTATCTATCTATCTATCTATTCTATTCTATTGTTAGGTTTCTCTGGAGACCTCTGATTAATAAACTCCAGAAACAACTTGCTGAAGAAATGATTTCTTATTTGTGGCAGGCAAATACTAGCTCTTCAGAAGTTATCTGTGTCCTAATCTCAGGAACCTAAGAATGTTATCTTATAGCATGTAAAATGTTATTAGGTTATGTTCTTAGGGGGAGGAGTTTACACTGTATTATCTGAGTAGGTTCTCAATGCAATCTGTCTATCTATCTATCTATCTATCTATCTATCTATCTATCTGTGTATCTGTCATTCATCTATCTATCATGCTATATTTATATTTAGGAAGCAAAGGGAGATTTAATAAGAAGAAAAGGCAATGTGACACCAGAGAGAGATTTGAGCGATATGATTACAAGCTAAGGAATGCTGGCAACTGCAAGAAACTGAAAAACACAAGGAACTGATTCTTTCCTAGAATCTCCTAAGGGAACACACTCCTGATGGCAACTTGATTTCTTCTCAATAAAACTGATTTTAGACTTCTGCCTCCAAAGCTGTGAGACAATACATTTCTGTTGTTTTAAATCATAATTTTTGTGCTAATTTGTTATAGCAGCCATGAGAAATGAATACACTACTTTTGACATCAATTTCCACCTTCCCTTATGCTGATTTCTCTTTTCTGTGGGGATACTGATAAGGAGAAAAGATGAGAAAGAAGGACATTGCTATTTATTAGGTATTCTTTTGTGTCTGGTGCAGTGCTAGACATTCAGGATATATTATGTCATTCCCTCATCTTCTCAGAATAACTTGCTAAAATGACAAAGCCCTAATCATGGAAATTCAAACTTCTCTGTATCATCATGCTAACGTGATGACATCGTTAAATTTCTTCAATGGCTGTCTACAGCCCCATGAAGGCATTGCAGTCTGTTGGCCTTTGAACAAATCTGGCCAAGGAGACTTTTGTCTGGTGGCATAATGTTGTAAACTCATTTTAACTTGGAGGATTTTAATCAAGAAATGCACTAGCTCCCTAGTTGCTCACAGTTCCCACTGCTCAATGCTGTTGCTACTACCAGCTTTACAGAATGAGAAATCTTCTCTAGTCTCTGATGATGCTTCAGCATGCAATTCTGGCCTGAGCTCAAACACTGAAGCTATCATATCACCTCTTTCATGTTTTGTCCCCGATTTACCTGTCACATCACGGCTTTTCCCTCTTGTACTTTCAACTGCATGTTGCCCTCAGTTAAATCAGAAGATCAAATCAGAAGATCACATTTTTTTTTTTTTTTTTTTTTTTTTTTTTTTTTTTTTTTTTTGCTGTTCTCTATGTTTCAAATGCTGCCCCGATGGTGTGGAATAGTCTTGTTGCTCCTGATCCTAGTTCATCTCAGGACTTAGTTTAGTCTCTTTGTACCACAAAATCCTGCTCTTCTGGCTTTCACCTGAATCATGAATCTTTTCTGTGTGCTCTCATGTCATGTGTAACTCTAATTCTTAGTTTTATGAATGCCATATGGTAATTATTTATTCATTATGCTGTTACAGACAGAAAGTGACTTGAAACAGAGCTTACATCTTGTTTGTATCTCCAACATTTGACATGGTGCCTAGAACATGGAATGTCTTCAAATTTTTGAATAATGTGAATCCACGTAAGAATTCATGTGAGGTAGATATCATGAAGTATATTTTATATGTGGAAACATTTCTTGTTTGGGATATGCCAGTGCATTAAGCTCAGTACTCTCACTCAGTCTTTATTCACTGTGGTTGGATTTTTATTATAAAGGGTTGGTTATATATTCTGTGTGGAAACATACCCAATCAGTGATCATGGAAATTCATGGCTCTCCAGATCTTCAAAGAAATTGAAATATTCCAACTTCTAAATGCCTTCCTGGAATATTGAAGTCTGCTTGGGGTAAAATAGTGAAGTAAGCTGTGTGTCTCCAGCAGTTGTGATCTAGGAGCTTTGGAAGTGGGAAGTGGAAGGATAAAGGGGACTGGTTATTTTGTATAATCTAGATTTAGACAAAAACATGTATCTGTGAGATAATTGGGGTCCTGAGGAAAGTTGGGCCGTCAGAGCAGGCACTAGTGTGTATTGTAGGAGATAAAAGTCTCCTTAAAGTATTCCTCAAATGTAAAACAATATTTTTAGATTTGTTAAAGAGTCTGTTCTGAAGCATATTCAGATTAAATTAGAATGAAGATGGAGAGTCAATAAAAATAAGATAAATAAAAATAAAAATGAGGAGTTAAGGCTTCAATGTAATGTGGCCACATAGTCAGTGGTTTATATAGTTTTTAGTCCAGGTATTTCTATTTGAAGCCTAAATCTAGTTGCTCTTTTAATGGCCACGTTGATTGCCTCTTATATACTAATTCTATTTCCAGAGAGGGATTGGAATTTTTTTTTAAAAGGCTACGTCTTTTACTTTGTGTTGCTTTTCATACGGTGTCTAACAATTATTGCTATTTTCCAAATATAGTGACTTTTAAACATTTTACAACTATAGCAACATTTTGTAAGAATATTGTTACAGTAGTCTTCATAATAAACTGTTTATAAGCTTTGTAAAATTACTTACTTAGTTTTAGTAATAGTCTGCGACACTAAATTCCTGTGCGTAAAATAAGAAATACCTTTATCTAGGCTAGAAAATAGACAGTGTACATTATTAGGGCAAAAACAATTGAGGATGACATTGCGATACAATGAAGATGGGGTTAGTTGGAGGATACCTCAGTAGCTCCTGATCCTATGTATATAAAAAAACGAAGAGATTCTTTACCTGAAATGAAAAAGTAGCCTCAAACTTCAGGTGGCAGAGCTTTAGATGGGTTGGCTACCTCTGCTGGCAGGGAATTTTCAAAGTCTCCACCTGCTGCAAATGCCACGTTGAGTAAAGATGAAGGTACTGTGAAGTTGAGGGTAACTGGCTTCCCCTGAGGGCTATGACAGCATTTACGGAGGGTATCTGTGCTACTACTACGATGGACAGAAAATGTTTTGTAAAACAGTGAACTTCCTATTGTCTATCTTATTCTTAAAATAGCCTCTTCCCAATACCATCAGACAAATAGACCAATAGTTAAGACCAGGAGTTGGCAAACTTTTTCTATAATAGGCCAAATAGAAACAACTTTCAAATTTGTGGACCATGCAGTCCAGTGTGTACTGCCACTCCTCAACTCTGCTGTTGTAGTACAAAAGTAGCCATAGACAATCTATCGACAAATAGATGTGTATGGGTTCCAATAAAACTTTATTTTCAAAATGAGGCAGTATGCAGTTTGGGCCTGCTCACAGGGTATACTCTGCCAATTTATGACCTAGAGAAACAAAACTACAGAAAATACAAACTTTTTCTTCTTGCCTTTGAGACTAAAGGTTTTGAACATGGGCCCGTAATATTTCTAAGCTAAAACCATCTCAAATCTAAATCTTTGACCAATACAAAAACTTATCTCTTTAAATTGATTAAGTAGCAAAACAAAAAAAAAAAAAAAAAAAAAAGGACCTGCTGTCTACAAATACCGTTATCAAATATAAAGATATCACACCAGGAAACCAAAGCAAATGTCATCCAGTTATGTAATGTAATTGCAGGAAACATGCAAAAATACATTATTTTCTCTCTGTCTTAAACAATTAGGAAAATTCCACAAATATATGTCATAGTCATATTTCTTCAGTTTGCAGAAAACCTAACTGCAATCAGAAAAACAAGATTAATCTACCTAAATGTACAAACAAAATTAAGTCAGAATTTTTTATACATTATGTCATAAAATAATGAAAAATATTGCCCAGGCCTTAAGGGATCAAGTTAGTGAATAGATTACAAAATACAAGGTTAGTTTATACCCTTTGCAAGGCATAAAAAGAATTTCTGACAGGCAGACACTTCATATATCTTCAAGTGCTGCTTGTGGTCAGAAAAATGAATGCAAATTAGGATCTCACTTATGAGTGAGATATGCCATAAAGATAGGGTGATGAGCAATAAAATTAGAAACAGCAACTAAGTAATTTGTGTTAATATGTTTAGGAAAAAATAATACAAATGTCAAAACTTATAGTTTAGAAGAAAAATGCACAATGTCAAAAAATTAACAATCTGAATTGATAAAATAGTTTATCAAACATTATGGGAAATGAGTAGAGAAGAAGGTAGATAAGCCTGTAAAATAGATTTTCCTAAAGTATGATACAGTGTGAGAATCATTAGTTTATAGTTCTGGGATATTGATAAAGAGCTTGAATTTTTAACTATTTTTACTTTACATTCACCATTAGAAAAATAAAAACAAGATAAACAATCTGTGAATTATTTGAGGAAAAAAAAATATTTGCCCCAATTGTACGGTAAAAACACTCCTCCAAAGCATTTGTATGCCAAAGTAGAAATAATCTACATAGATAGAATAGAAAATACAAATAAGACAATGGCATCCACATATCTAAAATTATGGGAAAAGTTGTAGGCAACTGCTAAAATTGTAGGCCGAAGATAACTCAATTTTACTATTACAATTATAATTTTAAATTACTTCTCTGTTTTACCATATTCTCGGAGTGACTAATAAGATTTGTTAATAGTCAAGATTAATGAGACAGGGCTTAGGAATAAGGTAGAAAAGAAAGGTACATATAAGATCTGGTTCTCTTATTCATAACAGAATTAGAGAAATCTCTCAAATGACTAAGCGAGAAAAGTGAGATAACATTAAATCTTAGAACACAACGTAAGGGGCTTTATACCTCTTTTCTGTGTCTTATTTACTTAGAATATTAATTGCAGAGACGCTTCCTCTTTCCAATTCCCTTTTTCCTGCAAAATGTAAAATATTAAAATATACTTCTTTAAAAAACTGAACTACCCCTGGAGCATAAAATATCTCTGCAATGGATCATCCACATTAGAAAGCCACTAAGTAATTGCAGGTCTGCTCAACTGTTAAGCAGTCATAATTTAAATTTAGGTAATTTGTCATGATTTAAATTCATTATATGATTAACTGGGTTTTATCTTCATGCGTTTGTCTATTGTTTAGACAAGCACATTATGTTATTAATTTTTATAACATTATGTTATTTATTTTTTCTTATTGATTTGTAAGAGGTACAAATATTTAAGACACTGGTTCTTTGTCTATTTTATTTATTACATGTGTCTTTTTTCAGGTTGATAACTTTCCATTTACACTTTATAAGACCAGAATCTCTTTTTTTTTAAGTCAAATATATCAGTATTTTTGCTTAATAATTTTTCCTTTTGCTGTTGTGTTTAAAAAATATTCTCTACCTTAAAATAAAAATATTCATCTTATCTTATTGACCATAAATGTGTTTAAAATTTTGCTTTTCACATTTAAATATTTATTTCAAAAATTTATACACAAAAAATTTATAAGACACATCATTGTGAAGCTTTAGAATAACTATAAGAAGAAGGCTTAAACATGTTCAGAAAAAGGTTTTTTTTTTTAAAAAAAAAAAAAAACACATTGCATAAGGAAACAACTCAAAATAGCATCAGCTTTAGCAACTTCAGTTCAGAATACAAAAAGACTGGAACAAGGCTTCAGAATTACTAGGCACAATAATTTTGAATCGATAATGTTTTTCTCATTCAAACTATCAAATATGAAGTTAGAAAAAATGAATTTTCAGATATCCAAGGACTAAAAAGAACTGTATTTTCCATAGTCCCTTTCTGAGAATGCTATTGAAGCATGTGTTTCCACAGGATGGCAGACTGAATCGAGGTAAAAGAAGACATGTAATTTAAGAACGTAATATCCTGCCGAAGAAATGCTAGGTAGTCCAGGGATAATCACCCTCCATTAGTCAGATAGCAGCCAGTCTACATTACAGGAGGAGAATAGATGCCTGTCGGAGGATGCTGTATGCCAAAATGGTAAAAACGAGATTACAGATTATATGCTTGAACATCTAGAGAAAAAAATACTACCAATATTTTGTTAGATTTGCCAGCATAAAATAGCTGAAAAGCTCTGAATAATTTAAAGAGAGTTGGGTTCAAGCACAAAGTGTGACGGCAGCCATCTGGGGAACAGAGCCATATCAAAGAATGGTGATCAGTGTTCCCAGTGTGGGCAAAAATGGGGATGATTTATACAGGCAAAATGGAGGTGCTGAACCTTGGAAAATTACATTCCTCACTCAAAGGCTAATATTCAAATACAAGTTTTGATTAGCTACTATTACACTCTAAGGGGATTGCTCAATATTCTCTTCCAAAGAGGTAATAGTTACAAGGTTCTCTATCTCCATGTGATTTAGTCCAGGTTTGAATAAAGAATGGGGAGTCTGCTTAATATAAAACATCTCAACACAAAGATTAGGAAGCAATGATCGTGCACCAGAGGAGAAAACTTATTGTGTTGTATGAGTCAGCTTCCAGGGCTTAACTTCTCCCTTTGGCATAATAAATTTGGAAGGTCCTGAAACTTTATTTTCTTTTTACAGGTTTAATTAAATCTTTGGACTTAATTAAAAGTAGATACATAGAAAGCTAAGCAAATGTTATTTAAAAAGTAGAAATAACTCCAAAAGTAAATTTTAAAAAGATAGAAAAAACCCCACAGAATAATGGTCTACTACCTTGTACAGCAGTGTATATTACTTAATGTAAACACTACTGGCTTAAGCCAAAATATTCATATTTACAGAATATGGGAATTTATCTGTTCAAGTTCAGCCAGAGAAATTGAACAAGGAGGAGATACGTAAACAATCATGGGAGTACCCATGGAGGATTGGTTCCAGGACCTCCTTGAGATATGGTTCCAGGACCTCCTTGAGATACCAAAATCTGTGAATGCTCCAGTCCCTGATATAAAATGGTGTAGTATTTGTGTATAACTTATGCACATCCTCCCATATACTTTATTTCTAGAATACTTGTAACGTTAGGTACAATGGAAATGCTGTGTTAATAGGTGTTATAGTGTATCATTTAAGGAATAACAACAAGAAACAAAATGTCTGTAGGTGTTCAGTACAGATGTAATTTTTTTCCCAAATATTTTTTATCCAATGGTTACTTGAATCCACAGATGTAAGACCCATGAATATGGAGAGCTGAGTGTGTGTGTGTGTATGTATATCTATGTAGATAGATATAGATATATCTATATATGTAGATAGATATAGATATATCTATATATGTAGATAGATATAGATATATCTATATATGTAGATAGATATAGATATATCTGCATATACATATGCATATATATGTGTGTTTGTATATATGTGCATATACATATACATATGCACATATATACATATACATATATACTCACACATATATATTTAATAAAATTTATTTAAAGAATTGGCATATACCATGTGAAGACTCACAAGTCAAGTTTGAAATCTGTTGGGTGACCCATTAGGAAGGACAGGCTAGAATTCTCAAATACTAACTGAAGCTTCCATTCTCAGATAGCATTTACTCTCCAGAGAAACCACAGCTCTGCTCTTAGGACCTTCAACTGATTTGAGTCAGACCTACCTGAATTCTCTAAGATAATCTTTTCTTAAAGTCACTGATTACGGGCTTTAATCACAAGTATAAAATAACAGCAATGGCTAGATGGATGTTTGAATGAAAAACAGGCGACTGTAGCCTAGCCAAATTGACATATAAAACTGTCCATCATAGGGATATAAATATTCAACCGCACTAAGAACTCAATAGGTAATGACAGAAATGAATAAGAAACACATGAATAAGTATATGCAATGATTACTCTAATCAACAAACAGTGTGGGTCTTGGATTCTAGTAGACAATCAAACTCACTGGCTATGATGGATTTATTGGTTTAAAGAAACTAAGATGGGCAACAACACAACATGTAGCACAACATCATGGAAAAAGATTCTAGATTCTCAGGCTCACCCACCAACCATGCCAAAGCCAGCCCATCCATGGGAAGTATATGGCCATGAAAAATGGGGTGGAGTGTGAGAAAACTACATCATCTCTGGGAAGCCAGTGGATTTTGAGTTTCATCAAAATTTGTCTGTTTTGACTAAGCACATTCTAATTTCTTATTCAAGACTATATTTGTTGCTGCAGCCAACCATAGGATGGTGAATTACTTAAGACTGAACAGAGTTTTAAATATGCCTAGCTTTGTATTTAAGATTAGGAGAAGATTTATCCCTGGTAAAAAAAAAAATTTCATTTCCCTTTTTAAAAACAGACTTATTTAGATACAATCAACACAAAATAAAATGTACATTTTAAAAAACAATCAATGCCAACTTATGTATACACCAGAAAAACCATCACCACAATCAAGAAAACATATTTACCACCCCTCAAATATTCTTCAAATCCTTAGTAATCCCAGGCAACTATTGACCTGCTTTCTGTCATTGAAGATTCATTTGCATTGTCTTTAATTTTATATTAATGAAATCATACAGGGCCCATTTCCCCTCCCCTCCCTTCCCCTCCCCTCCCTTCCCCTCTCCTTCCTTTCCTTCTTTCTTTCTTTGATACAGAGTCTCACTATGTCACCCAGGCTGGAGTGCAGTGGCACAATCTTGGCTCACTGCAACCTCCGTCTCCCAGGTTCAAGCAATTCTCCTGCGTCATCCTCCTGAGTACCTGGGATTACAGGCATCCGCCACCACGCTCAGCTAATTTTTGTATTTTTAGTAGAGATAGGGTTTCACCATGTTGGTTACACTGGTCTCAAACTCCTGACCTCATGATCCGCCCACCTCTGCCTCCCAAAGTGCTGGGATTAGAGGCATGAGTCACTGCGCCTGGCATGAGACACCACTTCTCCTGGTCATGAGTCACCATGCCAGACCTGTTTCATTTAGCATAAATATTTTGAGATTCATCTATGTTGTTTCAGGTGTCCATAGTATTCTTTTCTAATGCTGCCTAGTATTCCACAGTGTGAATATATAACAGTTAGTTTATCCATTGACTTGTTAATGGATTTCCAGTTTGGGGCTATTATAAATAGATCTGTTATGAACATTTATGTATAAGTCTTTGTTTGAACAGTTTCTTTTATTTATTTAATAAGATATGTGGGTGTAGGATGGCTGGGCCATATGGTGGGAGAATATTGTTCCATATTCTTACCAACACTTGATATAATCTGTCTTTTAAATTTTAGGCATTTTAATAGGTAAGTAATGGAATCTAATGGTGGTTTTAATTTGTATTTCCCTAATGAAAAATAATGTTGAATCCCTTTTCAGGAGTTTATCTGCAATACATAGATCTTCTTTGATAAAGTATTTGTTAAATGTTTTGCCCATTTTTAAATGGTTCCTCATTTATTTTATTTTTATTGAGATGTGAGAGTGGTTTCTTTATTGATGGAGCTTTGGTATTGTATCTGAGGAATCTTTGACTAACCCAAGTATATAAAGATTTTCTTCTACATTCTTTCCATCAAGTTTTATGGTTTTAGGTTTTACATTTGAGTCTATGATCCTCTTTGAATTAATTTTTATGTAATATGACATATGGATGCAAGTTTTTTATTTTTTGCCTTTAATGTCTCTGTTCCAGCACCATTGATTGAAAAGATAGTCGTCCATTCTCTGCTGAATTTCCCTTGAATATTTAATTAATTTAAATTTATTTTCACATATGTTTGCATCTATTTCTGTTCCACAATTGTTGTTGTATAGCCAAGATTATAATAACACCTGATTCTGTTTAACGTATCTTTTAAATTAATCATTAAATGAGGTAGCATAAATCCTTCAACTTTTCTCTTTTTCAAAGTTGTTTTCGCTATTGTACATTAAAAATAATTTAATATAAATGTTAGAATCAGCTTCATAATTGCTACAAAATGAGGACAACTATTGCATGAAATTCATAGATCAAATTGGGGACACTTAACAATATCGATTATTATGCCAGCAAAGCTTTGTCTTGTTTTGTAATTCATATTACAAATCAAACAGCATGGGCAAAGCACCATTTTACTGAGTGACTCTAAAGAAAAACAAATTTCTATTTTATACTGTTAATTGAAACTATTCTGGTAAGACATTTATCTTTGTTGCATATTTATGCTAATGATTTTCTTTGAATTTATGATGAAATACACAAAACATACATATTTGAGAAATTTTATTATTTTAATTTACTTCAAGATGAAGCACTAAAAAAAAAAAGTGCATTGATTCTGATGTCAGCCCACTTGTATATGAATCTTGAGGCCATCCCTTAACTCCTCAGCATACTCCTCAGTGACTCAGTTCTAAAGATTTAACCATTAATACTCTCAAATGAATCTTTTTCAAGTTTGGCAGTAGTGTTCAAATGTACTTTGCTGTCGTAATGAAATGCTTTGCATAAGTGGGAAAATTATTATGTTATTTGCCTGAGATTTTACCTCAATTGCAATGACTGAAAATATTGACAATTTGTAGCATGCAAAGTAATCAGGCTCTATGAGGCTGTGACCTGCAAAACTTTGTACCTGATGACATTTTTTGAAAACCCTTTTCAGTTGTGACTGAGGTTTTAATATGTATGATGCTCAAGGGAGGTTGTTATACTAAAAATAAATGATCTATTTAAACTATTACTTTGGAAAAGTTGTATTTGAGATTTTTTTTTTTTAATTGGATCTGGGGTGAATCTCAAGGAATCCCTGCTTCCTCTAGTCTTGATCAGTAGCAGAAAGCTAGAATTGAGGGAGCAGGGTCGTTGAGTGAGCGCAGAGAAGGAAGTTTCAATCACTATTGTAGCTTGTGACCTAATATTGGCTATAATTTGAGCGTGTGTTGCAACAGCTTTTATGTAGTTCCTGCTTTGGGGGGACATTCAATAAGTGAGTCAAATATTTTCCTAGACCTTGTTACATTTGACAAAGACCCTAAAATTGTTCAGCTTTGCCTTGTACCTTACATGCTGTAAGCTCAGCTTCTATTATCAATGGACTATTGGTGAGAGACTATCTCATCCTAGCCTTCCTGACTCTGCATTCACATTGATTGCCCTCAGATATAAGCGTAAGTATTCATCTAGCTTGACTGCTCTAATGAAATACCATAGACTGAGTTGTTTAAACAACAGACATTTATTTCTCACAATTCTGGAGCCTGGGAAGGCCAAGATCAAGATGCTGGCTGGTTTAATTCCTGGTGAGGGCTCTCTTCCTGGCTTATAGACAGCTACCTTCTCACTGTGTCTGCCCTAACATAGTGGAGAGAGTGATCCCATCTCTTCCTGTCCTTGTAAAGCCACTAATCTCATCATGAGGTTCTTACCTTGGTACCACTACCCTCTCGAAGATTCCATCTCTAAATACTTGGGAGTTAGGACTCCAACATACAAATTTTGGGGGAGACACAATTCAGTGTATAGCAACATTTTTGGAATAAAAGTTGTAGTAATGCATGAAGGCTGAATTTGCTTTGTTCTCTTACACAGCTGACAGTGGCAGGCAGACTGGCCCTTTTAGTTCTCTCTGTCTTTCCCAGGCTATCAGGCACCTATGCTATTTCATTTCAGATAGAAAATACACTTGCTTCGTGGCCCAGCACCTTGGTATATGTCATTGTAGAGCACTTAAGCAATATCTAAATGTCTCTGCTATGGTCTGAATGTTTTTACCTTCCTTCCATTCATATGTTGAAGTTTAATCACAAAATAGATATCATTAGGAGGTGGAGCCTTTGGAAGGTGATTAGGTCATGATGGTAGAACCCTTATGAAGGGAATTTGCATTTTTATAAGAGAGGCCTGAAGGAGACCCGTCACCCTCTCCATCATGTGAGGACACAGCAAGGAAGTGTGTGCAAACTATGATCCAGGAAGCAGGCCCTCACTAGACACTGAATCTGCTGGAGCTTTGATCTTGGGCTTCCCAGCTTCCATAACTATGAGAAATAAGTTTCTGCTGTTTATAAGTTCCCCAATCGATGGCCTTTTATTACAGCAGCAGGAACAAACTGTCCCAAATGCCATACCACAAATCGTAAAACAATAAACTTCGATATAGCAACAGCAAGTTAATTAATTAAGGATTCATTGCCTTTTACATGGCTTATTAAACTTTTTAACTTGTCTATGTTATCTCTACCATCCCATAGTTTATCAACAAATGATATAAAGAACAGTTTCTAAAAAACTGTGATCAAGAAATGTTGTTAGTATAAAATAATATGTTCTTTGTTGGCATTGAGTAATTAGCATCCAAATAACAGAGTTTGTGTTTACGGCTGCAAAACTTCTCCTGGCATAAAACACCGAAAGTGGTGTAGATTCGAGCAGAAATTTAAGCAGAAAGGATGGGTGGAATCCTCTCTGTCTTTCATTTATCACTGGGTTTTATGAGTTTACAAATTCTAGTTGTACATTTCCACTCTTCTATATTTTCTAGTTAAAAAATGTACCTGTATGTAAACTAGTGGACCTTCTTTCTCTCTAATCTACTTTGTTTCTTTTTGTAGTTAGATAATACGGCATAGTGGTTGTGAGCATGGAATCAAAATTTCTGAGTGTGAATTCAGCCTTCACTACTTAACCACAGCTTAGTTTTCTTTACCTGTAGAAATAAGGATGCTTAAAATTTCCCATGGTGCTATTGTGAAGGTTAAATGAGCTATTCTATAAAATATGCTTAGAATAGTCCCTAGCATGAAGTGAATACTTTATAAATGTTACCTGTTCTTACAACTGATTAGATTACCCCTTGGCCTTCTACAGGTGTGAAAAATCATGTCCTTACAGCCTTCCACGGGGACCTTATGGCTAAGACTTTTCTTAATTTTATTATAATAGCACAAATACGAAGCCCTCCCCCCAAATAACTAGCTGTAAAATATGTGTGTGTGTGTGCGCGCGCGCGCGCACGCGTGTGAGTGTGTGTGTGTGTTTGGTAGATTTGTACAAGTAGGGTCAAAAGTCAAAGGTGAAATCTCAATCTGTGTTAGGTATTTCATAAGTGTTAGATCATCTAACCCCCACAGCTTATCTCTGGTTAATACCACTGTGCCATCTTATAGATGAGTGAGTTGAGAAGTCCTCTAGGTCACAGCTAGTAGGTGTGAAGCTCAGTAGTCAAAGTTATTTTAAAATATGTTTTACCATTAATGTTGTGTATTAATATGATTACATAATACATTTGATTAGCTATTTGACTAGTAAGTAATGAACTAATAAAATACATTTTCTTAAAGGGAAGAACTATATACTTTTTATTCTTATATTCTCTACAGCACCAACAATGATACATAGATACATGATTTTCATAAATTCATATTCATTGAATCTTAATGTAGTGCTTGATATTTCAGCAGTGGGTTTAAAGTGAGTAAAATACAATCCTCACTCTCAAGAAACTTAAAATATAGTTTGAAAATTAAATATGTTAGATAGTAGAAGGAGCTAAATCTCACCAAAAAAGCCTATCAGTGACAAAAAGAGGAATTTTTATTTAGGGCCTAGTATATGCCAAGGAAAATAAAGCACACATGGGGGTCATACACCAAAATAATAGAGCCAGGATTCAAGCATACATTTATCTACCAAATTTAACAGTTCTTCTTACTCTCTATTTATTGTGTATACCATAGAACAGAAAAGATTACAAATATACTAAATTTACAAAAGCAATTATTATAGTTCTCTTACAATTTCATAGATTCTTTATGAATTTAACTTGTCAAAAATGTGTCATAAATGTATTGAGCAGTGACTATTGAGTTAATTATGATATTTTAGTCTTTCAAATGATACTTTCAACAGTTATTTGCTGTTTTTAGGTGCTTAAATTTTTTTAAAAAAATTTTATTATACTTTAAGTTCTAGGGTACATGTGCACAACGTGCAGGTTTGTTACATATGTATACACGTGCCATGTTGGTATGCTTAGGTGCTTAAATTTTTTAATACAAAAGTTTACACTTAGTAGATACAGAGAGCTGCTAGCATCTCTAGCAGCAAAATGATTTTAGATATAAAAATGATAAAATGAGGGGTTTTTTTTTCAAGGAATTCAGTAATTCAGTAGGGAGATAAGACTTCAAGTCACAGAAACAAAATACAGGAAAAGACCCTAGAACTTATCAAGTGCAATACTTTAATATTATGAATGAAAAAATTTAGGCCAAGAAAAATTATTTATCTATGATTATGAGAGCCATTAATGATTGGGTTGAGACTTAAATACAAGCCTGCTGCTTTGTAGTGAAATCTTTCCACTACTCTTTCTTGAAATAGAGATCAATAAAAAATAGCATGGTGTATAATAGTGTTACAAATATTAATTATAAGGAGTTTCCATTCTAATTTGTACCATATAATTTTCATTTGTGAGTTTTTCTTCATTAGGTTTTATGCATTCTTTATAAAATGCTCCTAGAACGCCATGTTTTATTCAATGATTTTTAAAATATCTATTATAATTTTTATTTTAACATTCTCTCATGGTTTGTGGTAAGTTTTATTTCATACTCCAAACCCAGCCTATAAGATGTGGAGTAAAACCTAATTTCATTTCTTGGTGGAAGTTGTTTTTAAACTGAGACACATTGTTTCATTTTGACACTTTAACTGAAACAGGAATTTAGAGAAATGCTCATCAAGGGATTTGTCTATGGATACAGAGGCATAGTTGTAGACTGATCTTCATAAATATTTTATGCTATTTTTTGCACAATTACAAATAGTGTTTCTTCTCATAAAACTAGTTAAATTTCTTAACAAGATTTTTAAAAGATTCTTGTATCCTCAAATAATTCTTCATTATATATGTGAATTTCAGAAACTGTGAAAATGAATAGAAATTAGAACATCAAAATAGAATGAACTATGTAAAACAATTCATTAGATGTATTATACAAAAGTGCTACTTTTTTTAGGGTATAGGAAAAAGGCTAGGGCATTTTCCTATGGCTCCCATCTATGAGATGGTTAAGTTTATATCCTTTTAGGGAGTTGGAATCACTGTTTTCTGTTGTAAAGCCAGGTGTGGGTTATTATAATTATTGGCATCACAGATTTATTTTTAATTATTCATGAAAGTGGATTAAACAATGGAATCCCCACATGAAAACACACGGTGCTGTTTTAGAAGCCATCTGTGGCTGTTTCAAGTACCAATGAGATGCCAATTTTGCTTTTCATGTCAACGCAGAAACACATCAAACTGATGAGATGTCTTGGTCCGTTTTGCGCTGCTATAATAGAATGCAATAGCCTGGGTAATTTAGAAAGAAAGAATATTTATTTCTCACAGTTCTTAAGGCCAGGAAGTCCAATATCAAAGTGCCAGCATTTGGTGAGAGCCTTTTTGCTGTATTATTCCATGGTGGAAGATGAGAGGATGAGAGAAGAAGAGAGAGGGAGTGCAAGAGGACCAAACTTGCTTTTATAGCAAACTCACTCTCCTTATAATGACAGTAATTCCTCACGACCTAATCACCCTTTTAGGGTCTCACCTCTCAACACTGTTGATTAGAGATTACGTTTCTTAACTTTCTATCATATGAACTTTGGGAGTTCCATTCAAACCATATCATAGAGTACACAATTTTCAGGATACGTATTTTTATTCTGGCAGCGATATTCAACATCTTACATACAAAATATGAAAACAATCAATGCTGCTCTTATGCTTTAATAGAAAACAGATATAGTAATGGTTTTAGGAGTGTGTTGACATGAACTCATTTGATATAAATCAGCAACAAATTCATAGGTCACAGGATAATGGTATAAATTATCTTCCACCCTAATGTTGAAATTGGAGAAAAGTAGAAAAATACGCCTCAACATCTAAGTATTCAAGTGAATGCAAGTTGTTAATAAGAATTTAACTTTGTATATGGGCAAAGAATTTCAGAGATCAGGTAATTATCACAAGGTGTCAGGTGTCAGCCAATGGGGTAATAGGAAAATCTTTCTAAAAACAATAAATATCCAGGTGTGGAGGTGCACGCCTGTAGTCTCAGCTACTTGTGAGGCTGAGGCAGGAGAATCACTTGAACCTGTGAGGTGGAAGCTGCAGTGAGCTGAGATTGTGCCACTGCACTCCACCTGGGCAACAGAAAGAGACTTGGTCTCACAAAAAAATAAAGAAAGAAAATAAAGAAAAGAAAATCTTGCATAGGTCTCAGTCATGTTAATCAATAAGGTACTGAACCTAATACAATCTCTTTTTTTTTTTACATTACTTTTTTTTTATATTACAAGCACAATCCAAATTTGTGGTTAAAAAAATAGAAAATAATACAGGCAGGCATATGGGGAAAAACAAAAATAATCCACAATAATGATCCCATCACCAGGAAAGGAGGCATCCAGGCTGGGCTTCTCATATTTTCTGGAACTTACTGAGGCCAAGCCCTTGAGGTCCTGGGCTTTCTCACCCTAGTGCCCAGCTAATTAATTTTAATAGTTTGGTATATATTCTTCCAAGGATTTTTTTTTCTGTGAAAAATATACATGTAATTTTGAATATGTTATTTTTATAGAAATGACATCTTATTACATAAACTATTTTGTGACCTGGTTAGTATAAACTTTATAGTGAAGAAATTCCTATTTTACCCTACCATTATATGGAAAAATTTTTGAATAAGGAGATGCAGCATAATTGTTTTTCTATTACTGGAAATATTTTATAGTTTAAAACATAAAAACATGCCTCAATGGACACTCATTTCCATGATATATATATATATTTTTGCATCATTATACCTTCTTTTGGAAGAATTCATGAGTGCAATTGCAATTAAAGTGTTTTGGTTATTTTTCTTTTGACTTTTGTTTTATACCGGTAAAATTCTCCAGTTTATGTCTATTTACAGTTCCAGCAGATCTGTATGAGAATTCCCTTTTATGAGTCCCCTCCATTCATTCTTCATGTATACAATGTGTGTATGTTTCTTTCATTAATTGCATTTACTTTCACGTAAAGTTTTATGAGCTTACTACCACAGGGGAAAACATAACCTAGAGAAAAGTAGGCCATCTAAACACAGAAGACAGCGGCTTCCTATAGGAGACAGGTTCCTGCTGGATGATTCTGATTAGGGATTAAGGAAAAGCTGTGGAGTGAGGAATGACTGGATGCTGTCAAGAAATGGGGGACATTTGATAATAGGATATTTTAATATATTCAATGTAGTAGGTGGGAGGTTAATTGCTCTAGCTAGTGTTCTCATTGGTACTGAAACAGCAATCAATCACATTAGTCATCATCAGGGGAATGTTTAGTAAATTTTTGTCTCTGAAGAGTGGCTTTGTTTCTTTCTTGTTCCCAACATAGTTGCAGTGTGGTTTGGTCTAAGCATTGTTTAAGAATATTATGGTGTGGCTACCAGAAAGGCCACTGTTTTAGATCATCCTTGTGCTGCTATAAAGAG
This sequence comes from Macaca thibetana thibetana, assembly GCF_024542745.1. NCBI lineage: Eukaryota > Metazoa > Chordata > Mammalia > Primates > Cercopithecidae > Macaca > Macaca thibetana. The sequence goes on from NC_065590.1 coordinate 28,202,250, forward strand.
ATACTTCAGGATGGGTAATTTATAAATAAAAGAGGTTTAATTGGCTCATCGTTCTGCAAGCTGTACAAGCATGACACCAACATCTGCTGGGCTTCTGATGAGGCCTCAGGGATCTTATAATTGTGGCAGAAGGCAAACGTGGAGCTGGAACATCACATGGTAAGAGGAGGGCGGTGCCACAGACTTTTAAACAACCAGATCTCATGACAGCTCATTACCCTGAGGTCAGCACCTAGATTCATGAGGGATCCTCCCCCACGACCCAAACACCTCCTCACAGGCCCCACTTTCAGCACTGGAAATTACATTTTAACATGAGATTTGGAGGGGACAAACATTCAAACTGTGTCAGCCACTATTCACATTCTTAGTAGCTAGAGTAGTTTGATGATTGTCTCATCTACATAACTAAAAGTCATATCAAATAAATGAGGTATAACCATATTGAATAATGAAGTGAACAGTAAGAAAAGGGACTAGTAAGTGGAAACATTTTAATTATATATTTTTCAATTCCTGGAATAGTGTATATTGTTGGAATAACTAGAAAATTAAGAGTTTTGTATAATAAAATGATGACTGCCGGGTACAGTAGCCCATGCCTGTAATCTCAGCACTTTGGAAAGCCGAGGCGGGAGGATCATGAGGTCAAGATAACAAGACCATCCTGGCCAACATGGTAAAACCCGGTCTCTACTAAAAATACAAAAATTAGCTGGGTGTGGTGGCACATGCCTGTAGTCCCAGCTACTCGGGAGGCTGAGGCAGGAGAATTGCTTGAACGTGGGAGGCGGAGGTTGCAGTGAGCTGAGATTGTGCCACTGCACTCCAGCTTGGCAACAGATCGACACTCCATCTAAAAATAATAATAATAATAAATTAATTAATAAAATAAAATAAAATGATGACTATAACCATTGGAGCACAAAATATAAATCTTTTTAACTATCAGAAGGGTTGCATACAAATAACAAAGTAAACAAACATAGTATGAAACAAGAACCCATAAAAACAGGAGTTATAATATAGACTAATAAAATTAAGACCAAATGTATTTACCATATCAGTATATGTAACTAAGATCTCTCTCTATTTAAAGGGGTGTATTTTCATATTACATCATAATATGCAACCCTATGCTATAAGAAAAAAATATCTAAAGCATAGTATAATGATTGAAAATAGACCCAACGTGGTGGCTCACACCTGTAATCCCAACACTTTGAGAGGCCGAGACGGACAGATCAGGAGGTCAGGAGTTTGAGACCATCCTGGCTAACACGGTGAAACCCCGGCTCCACTAAAAATAAAAATACAAAAAAATTAGCTGGACGTATTGGTGGGCACCTGTAGTCCCAGCTACTTGGGAGGCTGAGGCAGGAGAATGGTGTGAACCCGGGAGGCGGAGCTTGCAGGTTCCGTTTCAAAAAACAGAGTTGCGAGACTCCATTTCAAAAAAACAAAAAGATTGAAAATAAAAGGATCAATAAGCCAGGAACAGAATGTTAAACACTGCATGTTTTCACTCAAATGTGGAAGCTAGAAAGAAATTGATCTCATGGAAGTAAAAAGTAGAACAGCGGATACTAGGGAAAAGTTGGGGGAAGGCAGGGATAAAGAGAGATTCGTTAAAGGATACAAAATTACAGCTTAATGGGAGGAAAACCTGGTTTTCTTTACTATGGTGGGTTGACTGTAGTTTACAGTGATACATAGTTTCAAATAGCTAGAAGGAGGATATCTAATGTTCCCAATACAAAGAAATAACAAATATTTGAAATTGCCAATATGCTAATTACTCTGATCTGATCACTATACATTGTATGTATTGAAACATTATGTACACCATAAATATGTGAAGTTATTATGTGTCAATTAATAAAATAAAAGGAGGGGCAAAGATATACAAGCTTTTGTAAGTAATTAAAAATATTCAGTAATCAGGGCTTAATATTAAATTAAGATGATTCTGATCAAAAATAATATGAACATTCATTTTAAAGTAGTGGCGAAAACAAAGGGAAAAGGTAGAAGTACACTTATAGCTAAAAATATATATAAACCTCTTTCTTCAAGAAACTCTGGAAAATTTAAAGAGGTCCATAGCCAACCTACAATTAATGAAGTAGATTTGATTGCTGTGCTGCAAACCTATGGGTGGTAGGCTGGTAAAGGCTCCCACAGACTTCAAATCCTAATTCTCAGAACTTGTGAATGCTGTCTTACTTGGGAGAAGAATCTTTGCACTTGTGCTTGTTAAGGAATTTGAGATGAGGAAATTATTGTGGATTACCTGGGTTAGCCATAAATGTCATCAAACGTGTATTTAGAGAGACAGGAGATTAGACACACACAGAGGAGACTATGCAAAGCTGGAGAAATATTAGAATAATACAGCCACAGGCCTAAGAATGGCAAGGAATGTTAGCAGCCACCAGAAAGAGATAAGAGAAGGTTTCTTCCCCGTGTCTCTGGAGGGAGTGCAGCCCTGCCAACATCTTGATTTTGGACTACTGCCCCCCAGAACTGTCAGAGAATAAATTCTGGTTGTGTAGTGTCATCAAGTTTGTGGTAATTTGTTACAGCACACATAGATAACTCATATACTATAAAGTAAAAATAGAGAGTCTAGGGAATATTCACATAATGTGACTATTACGTTTCCTGAATCTAAAATTGCGTCAATGGCAAGAAGTGTCCATTAAAACAGAAAATATGCTGCTGGTTACAGTTGTAGTACATCTTTTTTATTGATAGATGCCAATTTTAGAGACTTTAACGTATAAAAAAATGAGTCTCAGAATACACAGATTAAATGTTCTAGGTTAATAATCATATATTAAAATAGCATATGATATATAAGTACACAACACATGGTAATTGCATATTCATTTTCAAAGTCAACGAATAAATTTTAAAATGGAAATATTTCACATTCTCAGAAAACCATGTAATTAATTTAGAAATTAATAAGAAAATCTGCAAACAAAATGATCATTCTACCTGGGCATTTAAAATATTTTAAAAACTTTTTTCTAAAACAATTTCCAGGTCATGAAAGTGAAATGAAGCAAAATGAATACATTTTATTTTGTAACTAAGGAATACGGCCAAACCTATGATTAAAAGAATATTCATGGCCAAGCATGGTGGTGCATACGTGTAATCCCAATGCTTTGGTAGGCCAAGGCAGGAGGACCACTTTGAGGCCAGTAATTCAAGACCAGCCTTGGAAACATAGCAAGATCTCCTTACACACAAATCAAAACAAAACAAAAACACAAACATTAGCCAGGCTTGGTGGCCTGTCTCTCTAGCCCTACCTATTCAGGAGGCTGAGGCAGTAGTATCATTTGAGTGCACAGCATGTTATAGTCGCACCACTGCACATCAGCCTGAGTGACAGAATGAGATCCTGCCTTAAAAAAAATTCATAACCTAAACCTGAATTTCTCATTTTAATAATAATGAGAGAATTAAGACAACTGAAATAGCCACTTGACGGACTATTTAGAACTAAGTACCATAAACTGAAGGTAAACATTAAAAACATGCGGATGAAATAAATAAATCGTGAAAATGAACAAATGTAGAACTAAAAACAATATGAAAGCTGGATTATCAAATAACAGATAGTTGGATAAATGACTCACTAATGTAATTTAAAAATAGGTGGATAGAAATATGTAAAAATGAAACAGTAAATAATAAACAGAATATAATCACAGCAGAAAATAAAAGCTAAAATAGAGTAGTCTGTTTAGCTGTATGCAGCATAATTTGAAAAACTGGATAGTATGGAGAATGTTTAAAAAATTCCTAGATTCAGAAAATTTAAACAGATGGATTTTCATATAAATAATTAAGCTGTCAAAGAGCTACTACTCTCATCTTATAGAAATAAATAAATACATCTTAGACAATTTAACAGAGCATAATTTCCATACTTTTTAACACTGGCCTAAAGAATAGGAAAAGAAGAAAAAAATTATGAGGTATTTATTGTCTCAATAGCCCAACCTTACACTGATTGCAAAACAGAAACTAGAGACCAATCTCTAATGAATTCTGATGTAAGAGTCCTAAGTAAATGTTAGCAATTTTAGTACATGTAGGGCACATTAGTACAAAATTTTAGTACAAAAATTAGTACAATGTAGGGCACATTAGAGGAAGAATCCACTAAGACCATTGTTTCATGTCAATAATACATAAATGTTTTAAATTTAAGCAATCTAATTTATCACACTAATAATTTTAAAAAGTGATTATTTTTCTTGGAATCTAGAAATGTTTCTGATAAATTGTAACAGTTACTCTCAGGAATCCATAAAAGAGGGAGAGATGGGTACATCTGAATATTTTATATATATTTTACATATATAATATACGTCTACATAATGTCATGTCTACATTATATATAATAGTGTGTAATATATACACATATATATGTCTACATAATTTCCATAAACCGTAATAGTTTGTACTAATGGCAAAATGTTAGAAGCATTCTCATTAAAGTAAAATGTAAAAAGAGGTTTTCACAAAATTACAATTATTATTGAACATTGTATTAGAGGTACTAATTAACACATTTAGGAAATTTAAAAATATAGACTAAAAAGTAAATTCTGATTTGAAACAATTACTAATTGTGATTAATATATTATATACCCAGAATATCCAAAAAATTAATACAATGACTACAACTCAGAAAATAATTACAATAGTAAATGAGGATAAAATATTATTCCAAATAAGTCACAACTTTCATATATTGTGTATATGGTTATGTTCCATTATCCACATGTCTATTTTATGCCAATTCCACACTGTTTTATTTACTGTAGCGTAAGCCACGCAGTGTAAACGCTCCACATTTTTCTTCTGAAAATAGGTTTGGCTATTCAAGGTTCTTTGTTTTCTCACATAAAGTGCATTCAATCTATACATCAATTTGTAAAGCATTTGCAACTTAATTCTGAGCCTTACAATCTATAATCATTTATTAACATCTTTTTTATCAGTGTTTTGTAATTTTTAACATACAAATTTATCATACATATATCCCTTCTGTGTCTTTTGTTAAGCATATAGGTGAGTTTTCACAGTTTTGATGCTATGACATCTTTTTATTTTCAATTTTCTAATTTTTAAATAGCCAGTTGATAAAAAATGCAACCAAACTTTGCATATTAGCTTTATATACTGTGACTTTGGTAAATTCTTTTTATTTATTTAATTCTTTTATTAATTCCTGTGGCCATCTTGGTAACTTATTATTTTGTCCATAATAAGGTGATTAAAAAATGAATATATTTTTGATTATCCCTTTCCTATCTGTGCATCTTTTATTTGCTTTTTAATCTTGCTTCACTGCATGATGGATTTGCCAGCACATTCTTGAGCATATATTTAACCACAGAAGGAAGTAATTTTGTCTTTTACCATTAAATATTATTTTAACTGTAGATTTTTGTCACAGTCTTTGTATTATAATGTGGATGTTCTTTTCTATTCCAATGTTGGTGAGAATTTTAATCACAGGTGGATGGGAGATTTTGTCAAATGCTTTTTCAGTATGTATTGAGAGAGTTGTAACATTTTTCTTCATAACTGTGTCAATATGATGATTTACTTTGATTGATTTAAAAATGTTCAGCAAACCTTGTATTTTGGGGGTAAATTCCATTTGGTCTTCCAGTGTTACTTTTTTTATATTTTGGTAAATTTAACTAGCTAATATTTCATTAAGGATTCCTGAAGATATATTTCCTCAAGGTCTCTTGTAGTTTCTTCTCTTATAAAATCCTTGAATGCATTTGTATCAGCAATAATGATTTCATAAAACAAATTTGGAAGTGTTCCTTCTTCCTTAATTTCAGAATTGATGCCATTTCTTTGTTAAATATTTGATTGAATTCAATAATGCAACCACCTGTGACTAGAGGTATTAAACCATAAATTACGTTTTTTAAACAGGTATAGTGCTATCCAAGTTATCTAATTATCAGTGAGCAAACTATAGTAGTTTATGTCTTTTAAGGAATTTATTCATTTCATCTAAGATATCAGAATTTGGGGGCATGAATGTTGATATGGTTTGGCTATGTCCTCGCCCAAATCTCATCTTGGATTGTAATTTCCATAATCCCCACGTGTCTGAGAGGGATGCAATGGGAGGTAATTGAATCATGGGGGTGTTTACTCCCATCCCGTTCTCATGATAGTGAGTTAGTTCTCACCATATCTGATGATTTTATAAAAGGCTTCCCCCTTCACTGGGTGCTCATTCTTTCTCCTGCTGCCCTGTGAAGAGGTGCCCTCCACCAAGATTTTAAGTTTCCTGAGGCCTCCCCAGCCATAAGGAACTGTGAGTCAATTAAACCTCTTTCCATTATATCCAGTCTTGGGTATTACTTCATAGCAGTGTGAGAACGGACTAATACAAACGCATGATTAATTTTTCATCATTTGCCTTTTATTGTCTTTAAGTGTATATATACTTCCTCTCTCTCATTGCTAGTATTGGTAGTTAGGATGTACCTACTTATTTTTTTTCTTAATTGATTTTGGTAGAGTTTTATTATCAATACTGATCTCATTATAATTAAAGAAGCAACTCTCCGTTTCATTAATATCTATTTTTTGTTCTTATAATCTTAGTGATACCCTCTTTTACCTTTATTACTTCCTTTAGTCTGCCTGCATTGAATTTAATTTGCTTTTTTTTGTTTTCCAAGGTAGACTTTTAGATTTTTTTAATTTTGAATTTTTCTTATTGTCTTATATAAAAATTAAATGCAATATATTTTTCTTTAAGCATTATTTTCTTTGACTCAAAATTGGGACTTTTTTATGAAATTCAAAATATTTTTACTTTTTCTTGTGACCTGTGTGTGTGGGGGTGTGTGTGTGTGCATGCGTGTGTGTGAAGACAGTGAAAGACACAGAGAGAGCGAAGAGGAACTTTGAACACCTGAGATTTGTGCTAAAGGCAAAATGTTAGAAGCGTTCTCATTAAAGTAAAATGTAAAAAGAATTTTTCACAAAAATACAATTATTATTGAACATTGTATTAGAGGTACTAATGAACACATTTAGGAAATTTAAAAATATAGACTAAAAATGCTGATTTGAAATGATTACTAATTGTGATTAATATCACACTTAGTACACACTTAGTACAATATTACACTGCTATGAAGAAATACCCAAGACTGAGTAATTTATAATGGAAAGAGGTTTAATTGACTCACAGTTCCTTATGGCTGGGGAGGCCTCAGGAAACTTAAAATCTTGGTGGAGGGCACCTCTTCACAGGGCAGCAGGAGAAAGAATGAACACCCAGTGAATTAATTGTTTGAACACTTGAGATGTGCATTACTAGCCTTCTGAACTATGTCAGGTGCTATAGCATCTGCTTCACATTTACGTCGCATTTAATTCTCACAACAATACTATAATGTAGATACTATTAATACCTCAGTTACACAGAGAGAAAATTTAGGCTTACAGAGATAGAGTAATTTCCCCTTGTGACTAGTAAAGCAAGGAATTGAATGATTAGTCTGAACCCAAAGCTCATTCTTTTAGCCACTATAGAATGGAACATATTGCCCCTCTTTAAAATTCAACTTCAGGAGTTTTATGAGCTTATGTGTATTTGAATATCTTTGTTCAATACTCCTATCATGGTAGGATCCTTTTAATAAGAAAATTTTAATATTGTCTCAGTTCAGAAAAATGTTCTTGTGTATATTAATTCTATGTATAACTCACAGAAATCATAATAGTAAAATATTGATTTTCTGAATTAATCCTATAAATGTTTCTCCTTCCTTCCTTCCTTCCTTCCTTCCTTCCTTCCTTCCATCCTTCCCTCCCTCCCTCCTCCTTCTCTTTCTTTCTTTCTTTCTTTCTTTCTTTCTTTCTTTCTTTCTTTCTTTCTTTCTTTCTTTCTTTCTTTCTTTCTTTCTTTCTTTCTTTCTTTCTTTCTCTTTCTTTCTTTCTTTCCTTCCTTCCTTCTTTCCTTCCTTCTTTCCTTCTTTTTCTTTCTTTCTTTCCTTCCCTTCCTTCCCTTCCCATCCTTCCCTGCCCTCCCTTCTTTCTTTCTCTTTCTTTCTTTTCGTTTCTCTTTTTCTTTTTTTTTTCTTTCTTTCTTTCTTTCTTTCTTTCTTTCTTTCTTTCTTTCTTTCTTTCTTTCTTTCTTTCTTTCTTTCCTTCTTTTCTTTCTTTCCTTCTTTATTTCGCTCTCTCTTTCTCTCTCTCTCTCTTTCTCTCTCTCTTTCTTCTTTGTGAGTAGGGTCTTCCTCTGTCACCCAGGCTGGAGTGTGGTGGCCCTATGTCAGCTCACTGCAACCTCAACCTCTCCAGCTCAGGCAATCCTTCTGCCTCAGCCTCCCAAGTAGCTGGGGCTACAGGCACCATCACCATGCCCAGTAATTTTTGTATTTTTTGTGGAGACAGGGTTTCACCATGTTGGCCAGGCTGGTCTCGAATTCCTGGGCCAAAGCAATCTGCCCGCCTCAGACTCCCAAGTGCTGGGATTACAGGCATGAGGCACTGAGCCCAGCCTCATTGTTTCTATCTCTATTTTATTATTGAAGTAAGTTATTTTTGTTTTAAGAAGTATTAATTGTTTTTGAATTTTTTAAGAAAGAAAAGGATGAACTCTTACATATGCTTTAGAATAAATCCTCATTTATTGTCTCTAATGGGTTCTTGGGGACTGTGACTTTAATTGAAACGACATGTCCTCCAAAGAATGTTGTTTCCATAAACGTCCTTTCCTTGTAACACTGGTAAGGGGGAAAATGTTTATTTACAGTCATTTCACTTAAAGTCATGGTTTCCGAGAACTGATTGATGACGTTGAGGACTTATAGAATAACTGGGTAGATTAGGAGGAGAGACTATTTTAGCAACAGACTGAAGAAAGAAAGAGTGAAGCCCGTGTGAGAACGTCCACTGAAATATCCAAAGATGGTCACAGCTGGTCAGATGGGAAATCAATGGGTATTGAATGAGTAGGACTGACTTCAATGAAAGGGCATTTACCTGGACTTAGTGTTATGGATTCAGTCATAAAATTTAAAATCTCATGTTTAAAAAACTGACAGATTGTCTTTTCTCAATATTTTATATTTCTGTCTCTAAATTGTTCTCTATTTTTTTCTTCTGTACTGAAACTTACTCCTTTATTTATTTATTTATTCTAAAACAAAACAAAAAGGGATACATATGTGAAACGTGCAGGTTTGCTGCATAGGTATACATGTGCCATGGTGGTTTGTTCCACCTGTTGACTCATCCTTTAAGTTCCCCCCGCCTCACCCCCCACCCTGCAACAGGACCTGGTGTGTGTTGTTCCCCTCCCTGTGTCCATGTGTTCTCACTGTTTACCTCCTATCTGTTCCTGTTTTAGTTTGCTGAAGATGATGGCTTCCAGCTTCACCCATGTCTTCAATGTGGTGGATAAGTTTTTTGATATGCTGCTGGATTCGGTTTGCCAATATTTTATTGAAAATTTTCACATCAATATTCACTAAAGATATTGGCCTGAAGTTTTCTTTTTTGTGTGTGTCTCTTCCTGGTTTTGGTACCAGGATGATGCTGGCGTCATAAAATGAGTTATGAGGAGTCCCTACTTTTCAATTGTTTGGAAAAGTTTCAGAAAGAATGGTAATCAGCTCCTCTTTGTATTTCTGGTAGAATTCAGCTGTGAATCCGTCTGGTCCTGGGCTTTTTTTTTTTTTTTTTTTTTTTTTTTTTGGTTGGTAGGCTATTAATTACTGCCTCTGTATCAGAGCTTCTTATTGGTCTATTCAGGGATTCAACTTCTTCCTGGTTTAGTCTTGGTAGGGTGCATGCATCCAGGAATTTATCCATTTCTTCTAGATTTTCTAATTTATTTGTAGAGAGGTGTTTACAGTATTCTCTGATGGTAGTTTGTATTTCTGTGGGGTCAGTCATGATATCCCCTTTATCATTTTTATTGTGTCTATTTGATTCTCTCTCTTCTTCTTTATTATTCTACCTAGCTGTCTATTTATTTTGTTAATTTTTTTTTTTTTTCCAAAAAATCAGCTCCTGGGTTTGTTGATTTTTTGTTGGCGGGGGGGTGGTTTCCTGTCTCTATCTCCTTCAATTCTTCTCTGATCTGAGTTATTGCTTGTCCTCTGCTAGCGTTTGTATTAGTTTTCTGTTGTTTCTCCAGCTCTTTTAATTGTGATGTTAGAGTGTTAATTGGAGATCTTTCTAGCTTTCTGATGTGGGCATTTAGTGCTATACATTTCCCTCTTAGCACTGCTTTAGCTGTATCACAGAGATTCTGGTAAGTTGTTTCTTTGTTCTCACTGGTTTCAAAGAACTTCTTGATTTCTGCCTTAATTTCATTATGTACCCAGGAGTCATTCAGGAGCAGGTAACCTACTCTAGTTTTACAAATATAGCCTCTTCTTTAATCATGGAGAAAGTTCTTGCATGTTTCTTGTTCCTGCAATGACGGTTTTTCACTCTGATCATCTTGTTTTAACTTTCGCACTTGTGTGTGTGTGTGTTTGTGTGTGTGTGTGCATGTGTATTTTTTGACAGAGTTTCACTCTGTCTTTTTTTTTTTTTGAGACGGAGTTTCACTCTGTCACCCAGGCTGGAGTAGAGTGGCATGATCTCAGCTCACTGCAACCTCCACCTCCCGGGTTCAAGTGATTATCATGCCTCAGCCTCCTGAGTAGCTGGGACTACAGGCATGCACCACCAGCCTGGCTACTTTTTTTTGTATTTTTAGTAGAGATGGGGTTTCATCATGTCGGCCAGGCTGATCTTTAACTCCTGCCCTCAGGTGATCTGCCCACCTCAGCCTCCCAAAGTGCTGGGATCATAGGCATGAGTCACTGCGCCCAGCCAACTTTAGCAGTTTTCCGAAAGCTCTCTTTATAATAATCTGTCCTTAGAAGTTGAGTAAAAGAGAACAAGTATTTGCACATCTTTTTGAAAAAATATTTTTCTATTGCTTTTCAAAGAAGTAAAAGTAGTTCTGAATTTTTTGGTGAAGAATGTAGAATGAATCAAGATAATCTTTTACAAGTCAGTAAGACATGAACACATAAAACGTTTCAAATTTTAATATTAGTAGAATTCCCCTTTTCTAATCAAGAAAACATATGTGTGTCCCAATCTCTCTAATGCAAAAGGTAAATCCTGTCTTCCTCTTTTTGAGGCAGTTAAGACGAGTGTGGATGTGCGCTCTTTGGAATGCCAGAAATAATTTGGGAAAGTTAAAAATACCAACTCTCTTATTGTATTGTTTTCATCTTGCCCTAAGCTCCCAGGATCTTTTCTTTAAGAAGCAAGAGAATGTTCTTTTTGAAGACAGATTTTAGTTTTCTAAAGTTAGAATATTTCATCCTATGTTCTATACTTACGGACATTTTTGTCACATTAACATTCTCATCCCTAACTCCTGCTTCATGTGGGAAACCTTAGTTATTTTAAAATAAATCTGATAATTATTGAAGCAATTTTATTAAATGCTTGCACCATGACTTTTTTGCTCCAGAAATTACACCTTTGTTTTAGAGATGATACCAGTTAAGAATACTGATTTTTTTCTTTATTCTTGTATCAAATCAGATGCCATAACCCCAAAAATTTAAATTGGAAAGCCATAATTTATAATATTAGTATAAAATAGTATATTGTAAAATCATCATCATAACCACTTTGCATATAAAACTTATATCTTTGTCATTCCTTATATCAATCTTTCAAAGCATTTAATATTTACTTCACATAGATTATATTGTATTACTTATTATAAGTATTTCCTATAGTCAGTATTTAGGAAGTATACTATTAAGCACTCTTTAAATCTGGAGATTATGTTGATGCATTGACCATAAAAAGAATAGGCCTTTTATAGTGCATGTCTGATATCTGCTTCATGTTATCGTATTTGATCTTTAAATCTCTATTCATGTTTAGTGAACTAAGGAATATGAGATCAGTCTGCAAGAATACGCAGCAGGATCCTTTGTGTAGTTTTCCTTTGTTCCTTGGAACCACTGAATCATATTTCCATATCTTTCTCGTCTTCTACCCTCTCCTCCCCCTCCTCTTCCTTTATTTCTTTGGTCTAGAATTCATACCTCATTTACAATGGGACTCGTTTTTAAACATTATGATTATTATTATTAAACTTATAGCTAGAAAGAAATTAGCATCCTTCTATTGAATATGGTCATATTTGCCCTTGGGTTCTCCAATGTTGTTGATTTATTTTCAGCAGAGGAAAGGAATTCAAAATAAGAGATCTTCATTTGTCCAATGGCTCACCCTGATGTCTCAAATTAGTGGTTGTAAAGGGGGGTTATCATCATCATGATCATCTCTTCTACTGACTTCCTGCCACATAGAAACATCATATTGAAGTTGGAGTCTGGGGATCATTTTAATATCTTCTTCCATTTGACCTCATTGATTTATACTGCTTAAGGCAAATTCTGTACATGGAATCATGCTTTAGTTTTTGAGCACTGTCTGAGAGTTTATCCATTGTAATATTTTCCTTTGTCGCTATCAGTAAGAGTTTGGGAAGAGAGGATGTAGATGCTTCTCTTTAGGTTGTCATTTTTCCAAGAAACATTTATCTTGCTTACGTGTTTCATCATCCAACACAAACATCTATTATTAGTTTGCACTACGTTAATACAGTGACAGTCCCAGGAGCTATTGTGGTTTATGGGACTCTTTTATCTTACTGTAAATTGTCCCTGAGGATTGTGCTTTTTTTTGCTTCTAAGCCGTCACTTCTCAGTACCCTGTGTTTCCAGATGCCGGTCAATCTCCTCCTACTATTTTCCTGATTTTAATGTTCTGAGGAATTACGGAACAGATATTACATGTATCTTGCTTAAAGTGACCTCCAGAATAAAGAGCATTTTATTTGACATGAATTTGTTATGTCTGTTTCTGGTGGTTTTAAAATAATACATTTTTGTTTTGCTTTTTTTTTTTTTTTTTTTTTTTTTTTATGGCTGTTAGCACATGAGGTTTTGACCAAGAACTAAGTCCTAGTTTGGGGAGGTGTTATTCTATAATTCTTAATTATAGTCCAGAGCAACTGGGAAGGGCTGTTCAAACTCTACTTGTGACAAGTGATGAAATAGAGACAGTAGAAATGCTTAAGGAAGTTGGCTCAATACTGACATATTCAACAGGGATGTTCGAACCAACAGTAATAAGTGAAGGACTTTTAACACATAAACAATCTCATTCAGTTGACTAAACAATCTTATATTTGTATATTATGTATTGTCATTAAACCACATTATGTTAGATAATGTGATTTTATTTTATTTATCTTTGTTAAAGATAAATCCATGTTTTACGAACAACTCAAACTAGAGTGGACACCTAGCAGTTAGATGCAATGCAATGGGATAAGTACTACAAATGGCTTATCCCACCACCCTATCACTCCTTGAGCTCAGTCCCTAACAACCACTAGTCTACTTTCTGTTTTTATTGATTTTACTCTTCTGGACATATCATATTAGTTGGATTATACAATTGTGGCCTTTAGTGTCTAGTTTATTTTATTAAACATAATGGTTTCAGGGTCCATTCGTGACATAACATGTATAAGTACTTTATTCCTTTTTGTTGCTTAATAATAATATTCCATTGTAAGAATATATCTCATTTTATTTATTCATTCACCCATTTATGCTCATTGGAACTATTTTCACATTTTAGTTATTATCAACAAATTTTCTTGAATTCTTTTTATGAATCCTAAACATTCAAGCACAAGTTCTTATTTTTTAATCTTTGCAATTTTGACAAATAAAAATTCCATTGCAGATTTAACTTGTATATATTTATGCATGTATATTAATAAAGGTATATATTTATATATTTTTGGCATTTTGTATTGTAAACATTATACATCCTTTACACATTTCTCTTGTTATTTTATTTAACTGATTTTTAAAAAAGAATTGTTTCAATAGATTTTGGGGTACAAGTGGTTTTTGTTTAATGGATGAATTATATAGTGATGAATTCTGAGCCTTTAGTACATTTTACTACATAGTACAGAGTAGTGTACATTGTACGTAATATGTAGTTTTAAATTCCTAGTCCCCTTCCCATTCTCTCACTTCTGAGTCTCTAAAGTCCATTTTGTTACTCTGTGTGCCTTTGAGTACTCATAGCTTAGCTTCCACTTACAAATGAGAACATATGATTTTGGGTTTTCCACTCCTGTGTTACTTCACTTAGAATAATGGCCTCCAGCTCCATCCAAGTTGCTGCAAAAGATATTATTGTGTTCCTTTTTATGGCTGAGTTGTATTCCATGGTGTGTATATATATATATATACCACATTTTCTTTATCCACACATTAGTCAATGGGCAGTTATGTTGGCTCCACATTCTTTCAATGGTGAATTGTGCTGCTGTGAACATATGTATGCAAATGTCTTTTTCATATAATGACTTCTTTTCCTTTTGGTAGATACTCAGTAGTGGGATTGTTGGATCAATTGGTAGCTCTAATTTAGCTCTTTAAGGAATCTTCATACTGTTTTCCATAGAGGTTCTACTCATTCACATCCCCACCAGCAGTGTATAAGCATTTTATTTTCCCCACATCCATCTCAACATCTGTTGTTTTTGACTCTTTCAGAATGGCCAGTTTTACAGGAGTAAGGGAGTATCTCACTGTGATTTTAAATTGTGTTTCCCTGATGATTAATGATGCTGAGCATATTTTTATGTTTGTTGGCTATTTGTATATCTTCCTTTGAGAATTATTTATTCATATTATTAGCCCACTTTTTGATCAGATTGTTTCTTTCTTACTGATTGTTTGAGTTCCTTGTAGATTCTGGATATTAGCCCTTTAATGGATGAATAGATTGTAAAGATTTTCTCCCACTCAGTGGGTTGTCTGTTTACTCTGCTGATTGCAGAAGCTTTTTAGTTTACGATCTATTCATCTTTGCTTTTGTTGCATTTGCTTCTGGGTTCTTGGTCATGAAGTCTTTGCCTAAGCCAATGTCTAGAAGGGTTTTTCTGATGTTACGTTCTAGATTTTTTATGGTTTTGGGCCTTGAGTTTAAGTCCTTGATTCATCTTGAGTTGATTTTTGTATAAGGTCAGAGAGGAGGATCGAATTTCATTCTTCTACATCTGGCTTGCCAGTTATTCCAGCACCATTTGTTGAATACAGTATTATTTCCCCACTTTATGTTTTTGTTTGTTTTGTCAAAGATCAGTTAGCTGTAAGTATTTGGCTTGATTTCTGGGTTCTCTATTCGGTTACATTAGTCCATGTGCCTATTTTTACACCAATACCATGCTGTTTTGGTGACTATGCCCTTATAGTATAGTTTGAAGTCAGGTAATGTGATGCCTCCAAATTTGTTCTTTTTGCTTAGTCTTGCTTTGGCTATGCAGGTTCTTTTTTTTTTTTTGGTTCCATATGAATATTATTATTTTTTTTCTAGTTCTGTGAAGAATGACAGTGGTATTTGGATGAGAATTGTATTGGGTTTGTTGATTGCTTTTGGCAGTATGGTCAATTTCACAATATTAATTCTACTCACCTGTGAGCATGGGAAGTGTTTTCATTTGTTTGTGTCATCTATGATTTCTTCCAGCAGTGTTCTGTTGTTTTCCTTGGTTGTTGGTGGTGTATAGAAGAGCTACTTATTTGTGTACATTAATTTTATATCCTGAAACTGCTGAATTCATTAATCAGTTATAGGAGCCTTTTGGCGGAGTCTTCAGGGTTTTCTAGGTAGACAATCATATCATCAGCAAACAATGACAATTTGACTTTTTTTTTTTTTTTTTTTTACCAATTTGGATGTCCTGCTCTGGCTAGGACTTCCATTACTATGAGTCATAGAAGTGGTAAGAGTGGGCATCCTTGTCTTGTTCCATTTCACAGGTGGGAATGCTTTCAACAACTTTTCCTTGTTTAGTATTATGTTGGTTGTGAGTTTGTCATAGATGGCTTTTATTACATTAAGGTATGTCCCTTGTATGCCGATTTTGCTTAGGCTTTTAATCATAAAGGATGCTGAATTTTGTAGAAAGCCATTCTACAAAGACTGTTTATAACTAAGGTACTCTTACAGAGTCTTCACCCCTGAAAGCATTAAGAAACAAATTAGGCTATAATTAACTTTAAAAGAATCACATGATGATCTCAATAATTCCTATAGTTAATTATAGCCTATGTTGTTTCTTCGTGCTTTCAGGGATGAAGTCTCTGTTAGAGAACCTTTATTACAAAGAGTCCTTACAGGTTGGCTTCCTCATATGCCAGTTGTAGTAGCAATGGGCTCAGTGTATGAGCAAGTTCACTGTCTCTTATAGAGTTGGAATGGTAGAGGTCTCTTGAAATTTACCTCATTCCCCTATGGTGTGCACTTTTTTATTTATGTAATTTTCCCCAATATTTTATTTACTGGTTTGGTGGTTCAGGCTTCAGACCAGTAGGGAAGATAAACCTGGTTAGGAATTGGTTGTGGCCAAAGCAAGTAAGTATATGTAATACCCAATCATGAGCAGAGGTTTCAGCCTTGACAGAGGTGGCTGGAGGAGCTCTCAGTGAGTCACACTGAGGTCTTATCAGGGGGAAGGGCTGGAGCCACCTCAGCTCCCCTGTGAGGCCAGGAGGAAAGCAATCCTCCTCTCAGACACACTCCTATCCCAGTACTCCAGCTAGTCAGATCAGACAGGCACCTCTTTTCATCTGTAGGAATGTTGATGTTCCAAGTAGAGAGGAACTGTCATTCTATCTCATGCAAGCCTGAACCTGGAGGGTGCTCCTCCTATGAGAATGCAGTCACCCTGACATGTTCCAGAAAGGCTGTCTATAGTGGCACCCATGCCAAGCTTCCATGGGAAAAGCCCCAATTGTACCTGCAGTGGCAGGTAACGGGGAGAAGACATTCCTTTCTCCAAGACCCTTCACGTACACCATGGTTGTCCATTGGGTTAGAATTGCAGATGTTCCCTGCTGAGCTCAGCATTGCAACTGTCTCTGAGAGAAACTTTCCACCAGCGGAAAGATCTGATGCTCAAAGCCTACTGTCCAGATTATTTTTTCTCATGGGCTGCTCTATTAATGTAGTACACTCCCCCTTCCCCTAGGAGAGAAAGTCCCTAGGAGCCAGACTATTGTGAGTGTTGTTGCTCCTCTGTGTCTAGCTGCCCAGTGAAGTTGCCACACTCCATGCTGGTGCGGGTGATTGTCTACAGGAGATCCAGTGATGGGACCTGTCTTCAAGTCTCCCCATAGTGGGTAGCAGCATCAGCTTTAATGGGAGTGGCAGGGGAGTGCTGTAGACTCTGTGAGATTTCCTGGTTATAAATAGCTTATTATGTTGGCTTTTTCAAATTCTGGTTACAGTAGTAATGAACTGGTCACATAGATGAACTCAGGAACTCCTTGTTAGCCAGAGTGGTGTAGGGAATGGTGATAGCTAAGGTCACACAGCCGTCTGTTTTTTTTCCTTCCTGGGCACAATGTTTTTCTACCAGGAGATGCTATAATGGACTTCGTTGGTTGGCCTCCAATTATGAGGTGGAGCTTGCAAAACAGCATCAGCTGCAATAGTCATAGTGGTTTTTTTTCTTGCCTTATGTCGCTGGGTGGGGAGAGGGGAGCAGGCGGGTGATACAGTGGTTTCTCTGGCAATGGGCAGGACCACATAGCTCCCAAAAGTTTCTGTCCTTTGTGTTAAGCTACCAGGGCAAGAGGTGGCACAAAGTCAGGTGGGGCTGGGTCAGGCAGGTTTGCACTCTGACACTCTGTGTGCAAGGCAGGCAGCAGCCACGGTGGGTGTCAGGGGACAGGGGGACAGACAGGGACATTTCTTAGGCCTCTGGGTTGATGTTCTTGATGGGAGCATTGCTGCCTCTGCTGCACAGAAGAGTTCGTGCAGGGAGTGTAGAGGAGCAGGCAGCAGTAAGCCTCACACAGATCCCACACACTTGATGAGGCAGATCCACTCCTGCAATGTTCCACGCGCAGCAGCAGGCTGTTTCAGGTAGCCTGCACTCAAAACTTGCAAGCGTCTCAGGTCATAAACTTTGCCCACAGAGATATAGCAACCACGGTTTTCAGACCATGAGCCTCCCTGTCCACTGGCAAAGTCAGGTGCCTGGCTTTTGCACAGGTGGTTGCAGCCTGCTTTTTTACTCACCTCTTACCCTCACCCTCACCCCCTTCTTGCCCTCATGTCCGAGGGGATTTGTCCCCACCTGAGGTTATATTGTGAAATCCACTTGGGGGTTTCATTTAACCTGTGACCACTGCCAGAACTATTTGTGTGACCACCACTGGGTCCCCTGTGAGGAACAGTAAGGAATGGCTTCCCTATGTCTGTGCTGGAGACTGAGAGTGCACGCAGGGGTCCTCCTGCAGATGCTCCTACTTTTATGTTCCATGACCCTCCCCACATTGGTTCCTGTGCTGGGTAGGGTTAAGGCCTTGTCCCATGGCCTGGACTTTCAGACTCCCTGGTGGGAGTGTGTACCCCAGAGGCAGTATCTCTCCGTCTCACACTCTGGGGTCTTATAGCCGTTTGCCTGACTCAAGGTGCAGGTTGCAGCCTGCCAGTTCCTTCAAAAGAGTCAAAAAGCTCAGAAAAAATTAAATGTTTACAAAGTAAAAAAGTTATAGTAAGCTAAGGCTAGTGTATCATTAAAGAAACAAAGATATTTTTAATAAATGTAGTGAAGCTTAAGTGTACAGTGTTTATGAAGTCTATAGCAGTGTGCAGTAATATCTTAGGCCATCACATTCACTCACCATTCACTCACTGACTCACCCAGAACAACTTCCAGTCCTACAAGCTCTGTTCATGGTAGTACCCTACACAGGTATACCTTTAAAAAAATCTTTTATACTATATTTTTACTGTATTGTTATTGTGTTACAATTAACTAAAGTATTCAGTATATTAACGTGGTTTCTGTAACATGTGGTGTCTGTGGATTCTTTCTGTTTTCCTGTTCAGTTCCTGTGTGGCTTTTTGAAAAAATAGTTCACAGTGTGAATCTCTACACTCTATTTTGTCCTTCCAAGTGGGAAACGTATGCTAGCAATGCCTTTAATTGGCCACCTTGGAAAAAAAAAATGATCCTTTAAACATTTCCTATTGCCATTTTCCCCTTGTCTCTTTCTCTTTTTCATTTTGTTTTGTGAGATATTTCACCTCATAGTGTTACAGGTATATCAACTTTATGTTACATCATACACTATCATGTCCCACTTAATGATGGCAGATACGTTCTGAGAAATGCATCTTTAGGCTATTTCATCACGGTTGGAACATCATAGAATGTAATTACACCAACCTTAATGGTACAACCTACCACATACATAGGCTATCTGGTTTATCCTGCTGTTTGTATGCTACAAACCTGGGCCACATGTTACTGTACTGAATACTGTAGTTAATTGTAACACAATGGTAAGTGTTTGTGTATCTAAACATAGAAAAATTACAGTAAAAATATGGTATAAAAGATAAAATGGGTACACCTGTGTATACAGCAGTACCATGAGCAGAGCTTGCAGAACTGGAAGTTGTTCTGGGTGAGTCAGTGAGTAAGTGAGCGGTGAGGGAATATGACAACCTAAGATACTGCTGTACATTGTGATAGATTTCATACCGTGCACTTAGACTTCACTAAATTTATTTAAAATATTTTTGTTTCTTCAATAATACACTAACCTTAGCCTATTCTAACATTTTTACTTTGTAAACATTTAAATACTTTTTAACTTTTTGACTCTTGTAATAACAGTTTAAAACACAAACACATGTACAGCTGTATAAATACATTTTCTTTATACAAGCTTTTTAAATTTAGTATTATTATTATTTTTTTTTTACTTTTTAAACATTTTTGGTAAAAACTAAGACACAAACACACACATTAGCCTAGACCTAGAGCGAGGATGATCAATATCACTGTCTTTTACCTGCACATCTTTTCCTACTGGAGAGTCGTCAGGGGCAATAACACATATGGAAATGTCATTTCCTACACCAATGCCTTTTCCCAGAACACTTCATGAAGATCCTGCCTGATGTGGTTTTACAGTTAGTGTTTTTTAATAAGTAGAAGGCATATACTCTAAAATAACAGAAAAAGTACAGTATAGTAAATATATACACCAGTAACAGTGGTTTATTATCATTACAAATATTACGTACTATACATAATTGTATGTGCTATATTCTTGTATAACAGGCAGAGCTGTAGGTTTGTTCACACCAATGTTACCACAAACACGTGAGTAATGTATTGCACTGCGATGTTACAATAGTTACAACATCACTAGGTGATGGGAAATTTTCAGCTCCATTATAATCTTATGGGACCACCATCATATATGCAGTCTGTTGTTAACCAAAAGATTGTTAGGCACTGTATGACTGCATATATATGTGTACATATGCATGTGCATCATATAAATATGTATACATACATATACACATACTGGTGTCATGTCTACTCCATCACAAATTACCACAGTTTTTACTTATGTTATTATTTCAGAACATTATTTAGGGTTACATTTTTACATTTCAATATTAAATGTGTTCGAGGTTTATTTGGCATATATCAGGAGGTAGAGATATATTTTATTATTTTCCCAAAATGTATAGTTTTTGTACCACTTATAAGAATAAAATATCATTTTGCCATCAAAGTAAGTTGTAACCAACATAAAATTCACAGGAGAGGGGATCTTTTCTTGGATATCTATTTTCCCACACGAAATTGACTACTTTTTGTAAAATTACGATTTTCTATTAATCACTATAGCATAGTGATATAATGTAATTTCAATGTTATTAACTGTATTTTACTTTTTATTTCAAAGTTTCAATATTAAATATTCTAATGCATGTTTGTCAACATTAAATATTCCAGAATAAACATATTATCTTTTTTTTCAAATTAAAATATACTTGAAGAATGATAAAAACTCTATTTGGTGCACTGGATTGAATGTTTTGGCTCAAAATTCATGTGTTGAAATCCTAACTTCGAATGTGATAGTATTAGGAGGTGGGAACTTTGGGAGGAAATTAGGGGATAAGGATGGAGCCCTCATGAATTGGGTTAGTGTCATTATAAAAGGGACACCAGAAAGCTCTCTGATGCTCTTTCTACCTTGTGCGGACACAATGGAATGCCTGCAATCTGTAACCCACAAGAGAGTCCTCACTAGCATCCAGCCAGGCTGGTAGCCTGCTCTTGAACTTCCAGCTTTCAGAACCACGGGAAATAAATGTCTGTTGTTTATAAGCCACCCAATCTGGGATATTTTGTTATAGCAGCCCAAATCGACTAAGACACTTGGAATTTTAAGTAAAATTTTAAAATAATTTAATTAATTCAAAACGTTGCACATAGCTCTTCCATATTGTCTTCTTTCAGTAGCATTGAAAGTTTCTCAATTTATTCAATCTTTTTCTCATGCCCCTTAATACTTTTTGTCATATAGGTCTGAACATTTCTATTATTATAAAAACATTTCTAATGCTTATTCTTAGCTATTTAGTATCTGTTTGTTTGTATGCCTTATCAAGGAGGATGCAGTGAGAAAAATACATTTGATTTTTTGACAGTTAATTTTATATGTCGACTTGATTGAATGAGAAGATGCCCAGATAGCTGGTTAAGCATTATTTCTTCATGTGCCTGAGAGGATGCTTCTGCAAGAGATAAACTCTTTAAACTGATAGACAAGAAAGTGAATTGGACTGCCCTTCCCAATGTGGATGGGCTTCAGCCAATACAATGAGGAACTGAATAGAGCACAAAAGTGGAGCAAGGTGGAATCCCCGGGCCCTCTTGAGACAGCCAGGTGGGAGGTCCTCCCTGGAAAAACTTCAACCAGGATGTGCACTGGGAGGAATGTGTGCGGGGGTGGAGCCTCAGGAAGTTCGCGGGCTTTGCAGCCCGGAGGAACCTGGCCCCTTCTCTTCCTGTGTGGAACCTGGGATTCAAGCTGCAGGTGGGAAGCACTGTAGCAGGAACTCTGGCCTTGTGTAGGATCCCTGTTTCCCCCCTCCCCCACACCCCCGCTTTTTCCCCTTTTCACCCAATAAAACCCTGTCTTACTCACCATTCAAACTGTCTGTGAGGCTGAATTTTCACGGCTGTGAAACAAAGGACCCCATCTTTAGCGGAACTAAGGAAAAGTCCTGTGACATTTATGGCCCGCAATGTGGAGACTGGAAGTAGTGAGTTAGAGTTATTTTTCTCTCTCCCTTTTGGGTCTTTTCATCCTGAAATTTCTGAGGGTAGAGGAAACTATGCCTCCACCCCCTGTTGCTCCCAGGGTTCTGGAACCAGTGCAGCTTTTCCATGGCCTTTTCCTTTCCCTTTTGGGACAGAACGGCGAGCGGCTCATCGCTGCTCCCGGCTGCCTGCCGTGACTGGAATCCATGGTCCAAGGTGCCAGGAGCCGCTGGCTGGCATTTTCTGCCATGCGCCCATGGAGTCGCTTCCTTCCCAGGCCAGGGAGGCCAGCTTTGCCCCACAGCGATTAAATTTGTCTCCCTGGTAGAGGAACCACCTGCATAAAAATAAGAGATCCAAAAAATTGGATCTTCCCCGGGCATTTTTAAACTGTTTTTTTTTTTTTTTCTTCCTCTTCTGTACCCCATCAGCAGTAACTTTTAAAGTATTTTCCCTTTCAGAAGATGCTTTACTAAACCACTCCCCCTCCTCAATTATCACTGTATTCTCTGCAAAGTTTTGGTTGGGAAATCCAGGCTCCATCTTGTTCTACATCCTGGGGGCGTGGCTTGTAACTCTGGTGGGAAGGCTTTGTTTAGCAATCCTAGCTTAGGGGTTAAGTTCCTTTTAGGTTTGATATCTGTATGTTTTCCAAGCCCCACCTGGGGACTGGGTTTTCTCCTGCCTGTCTGTGTGTATGTTGTGTGTAATGTCTGCAAAAATAGCTCTAATTAATTTGACCTAAAGAAAGACAAGTGCTGCAGATCACGAGGTCGGGAGATCCAGACCATCCTGGCTAACACGGTGAAACCCCATCTCTTCTAAAAATACAAAAACTTAGCCGGGGGTGGTGGCGGGCGCCTGTAGTCCCAGCTACTCGGGAGGCTGAGGCTGGAGAATGGCATAAACCCGGGAGGCGGAGCTTACAGTGAGCGGAGATCGCACCACTGCACCCCAGCCTGGGCGACAGAGCGAGACTCCCATCTAAAAAAAAAAAAAAAAAAAAAAAAAAAGACAAGGCAAGTTCTTGGATCTAATATTTTTTAAAGGAAAGGTAAAGCTGCGGTACCTTTCAATCCCAAAAGATGAACTTGACTTTGTTCTTTAAGAAGTAAAAAACAGCCTTAAAGATTATTGGTAAAATGCAGGTGTCATTAAATTGTAAATAGGTGAACTACACTATGCAGGTCAGAGGCAAGGTTTCCTAAGTGTTTTGAGAAACTACTTTTTGGGTTTTGAAAACTATTTGACTTGCCAGCTTCAGAACCAGTAAGGCCTGAGGACACAGGGAGCTACCTACCTCCTTAATTAAGGAGGTGGATATTGGCTGCAGTTAGCACACAAAGTAACTTACCAGGTTTTAAATTAAAGTTAAAAATTGCTAGTAGATACCATTATAACATGTAATTGAAACTACTGAAAATAGATTTACATGCAAGGTATGTAAGAACAATGATTTTTTTTTTTTTAATGTAAAATCATATAAAAAGGCGTGGAAACGTAAATTTTTCCTAGGGTTAAAAATAGTTTTGAGTTAGATAGGAAAAGCTAAAGGTTCAAACAATTGGTGGAAGCATTGTGGAAATTAATCCTGTGAAAGAGGTTCTCTTTGTGAACATATTAACTAAATTCAAAAAGGTTAGGAAAGGTTTTGGCTTCTTTAAATTTCAGAGTCATCAGTTTGGCAAAATAAATAATGTATGGTAATCTGGAATTCTGTTTCGTAGTATCAAGGGTTTTAAACTAAACATATTTAACAGCCTTCCCAAAATCAAACTTCAGCTTCAAAATTGTCTCTCCTGGCACCTGGCTTTTCAGATTGTCCAGAGGACCCCGGGAATGTCCAGAAAAGAAAGGTAAACAGGATTATTTGACATGTTTCGTTACATGAAATTGCCAACATAATGTTCAGTCTTCTTTAGGTTATATCTTGGTAAATAATGCTAATATATATTCCAAAATTGTATGGGATTTCTAAAATTCTAATGTATAAGTATATGTTATCAATCATAATTAACATTGTTTTATTAAGTTATTGTAAACCACTGATATAATCAAACTTTTTTGTCAATTGTGTTTCTAACTGTAACTACCCTGGACATTTTGCTATTCACAGACGGTTATTGTCTTATTATAATCCTTTTTAAAAGATGGTTTATGAAAGCTGTAGAACTTTAACAGGTGCTCTCAAATACAGACTTCTGATAACTTTGGAGATTGAAACATTGGAATAAAGGAAAATGTACTCATGGACTCATGAAGAGCTGAAATGTTCATGAGTATCAAGCAAAACCAAAGTTAACTACATGGACTGAACTCAGAAAGCTGAAGCAAATCTTTTTGACTTTTGCTTGGAATATTGCTGATCCTTGTTTTGCTTTTCAGACTCAGGAAACTTATTTTGAACTATTTATAGCCTTCAATAATTGAGTGAGGTATACTCCTATCAACAAAATTTGGAGCATGTTTGTTTCTCTGCTTGGTTCCTCTAGAATTTGGAAGCTGTCTGTGAATATTCTTAAATTATGACAATATAGTTGTTTGCATCAGTGCAATAAGAATCCATTTTTCTTTTGCAACAGGACACAAATGGAGAAACTGGTAGTTTCACCAAAGCTTTGACTGGAAGGGTATGCTTCCCTTTAAAGAGTTAATCTTGACTTGAAAGTCAGTGAAAGCCCTGTGGGGAGACTGGCCTCATATCCTCATCTACGGAGTCCCTGTACAGGTTCCTGACCTGTGATGAGTAAAGAATGTCACTTTCTAACAGGTCCAGGAGCTCCAAATTTATCTTGGAACCTGAACAGGAGAGCATCAACAAACTCACAGATATTTGAGGATAGACCCATGGCTCGGCTTGACTTTAAAAGGTCGTATCTGAGATTCCTTGTGGAACAGAGTTCCATCAAAGCCAACCCAAAAGGTCTATGTAGAAATACTTATTCTTGCTGTACTTTATGCAAATAATCAGGCCAAGTATAAGACTAAAGTCTATTTTGCAAACAACTCAGTCCTACTATAATTTGTTCTTTTAACAAAAGTGAGGACTGGAGAGAGAGAGAAATTATGTTTAAAAATGTATCATACATTTGTCATTAAATTCTAAATTCATTGGTTGTTTTTAAGCTTTTCCCTACATTTTTACACTAACCTTGCTTGTTCCTATGAACCAACTAGCAATCTCCGGGTGCAGCTCAGAAAGAACAATAGGGATGGGTAATGTAGAAATCTGGATCGATATTTTAGTTCTGAGCAATTATCCTGAAAATCCTGTCAGGTGATGCAATAAATAGTGAATAAATAGGATGTCCATCAGTTGCAGGTTTCCCTTTGGGAAAGCAAGACCAAGGGAGCTATCCAAAGCCAAGTAGCATGCACCCAAATTCTAGCTAGCACAGCTATAGCTACCAGTTATCTGAGTGTGTCACAAGACATCTTTTTCGCTCCCTTGTTGGAGGATGAACTCAGTTCCCCAGTAGCATCTTAGCATTCGGCTTATGATAAGGAGTCCATGCAACTTCCCTGAGACACATTTTTGTTTTAGACGCAATTCCAAGTTTCAGGTCAGAGCCCTAGGAAAGAAAACTGGATCTGAGGGATCCAGAGGCAGATAATAACGGAAGTTAAAAGCACAGTACAGGTGAGTGTAGCTGATTCCTGTCGATTCAGCCAAGCCCAAGCTTCCTGTTTCATGGATAAAGGCCACATTGGCATCCATGGCATGAATGAGATCTGGGGAACCCCAAGGCTCCTGACAGCAGGGGAGACAGGGCGTTTGCAGGTAAGAGCAGATCATTCCCACCTCTAAGCCCCCCTGCTTCATGGGTGCAAGCTGCTTTGACACTCATGGTGATGCCTGCCAAGGTTGCCAGGACTCAGGGATGTGAGGATGGAAGAGGGAAACAGGACGCTTTTCCCTCATTCCCTCACGTACCTGAGTATCTGCTAGGAAGCGAAGGGAACCAGGGATGCCTGCTCCCCTCTTTCCAGATGGGTAGCCAGTCATCTTCAGTCTGTACCCTCTGAATCATCCTAAACCCCCGGGACTCCTTTAAAAGGCACCTTCTTTTTTTTTTCTTTCTTCTCCTTGGTCCTGTCTTCACTGATTGGTAATTTTGTCTCTGTACTAGGGGACACTCCCCTCAGATGCATTCTACAAACTGGAAAGAGTTAATTTCCCCAACCTTAAACTGTTTGGTTTAGGATTGGTCTCCCAGGAAGGGAACTCAGAAGCTCAACATGCCTGCAAAAGGGTACAGTTCCTTTCCAGTCAGGCTTTTCGCCTCCCTGTCCCCATGCAATCTCTTAAAAGCCCTCAGAACTTTTGAGCTGTCTTTGCACCTCCTGTTTCATTTTGATACATGTTTTCTAATAATCCAGTTTGTCTGTTCTTGCCCTCAGGCCATCAAACTCCAAAAGGTCATGCAACTGGAGCCTGAGAGAATGGCCCTTTCTGCTGGGAACCACTAAATAGGCTTCTGAGGGAGCTCTGACTGCTGTTTTCCCAAAACAGTGCCCCCTGTCGGCAGAAAGTAGTTAAGATCGATCTTCATTCTTATTCTAATGGCAGTTAGATGTACTTTAGACGGAGAATGAAACAGCCAGGTGTGAGGGGTTCCCAGGAAAGCCTCCAGCCAGCCTGTGCATTGGGAGGAATGCCAACTGGAGTGGAGCCTCAGGAAGTTTGTGCCTTTTGCAGTGGGGAGGAGCCTGGCCCTTTTTCTTCCTGTGTGGAACCTGGGACTCAAGCTGCAGGTGGGAAGCACACTAGCAGGGACTCTGGCTTTGGGGAGGATCCCTATTCCCCCCCTCCTTGCCCCCCCCATTTTTGCACAATAAAACCTTGTCTTACTCACCATTCAAACTGTCTGCAAACCTGAATTTTAGTGGCCATGGGACAAAGGTTCCCATCTCTAGATGAACTAAGAAAAAGTCCTGCAACATTCTGCAACACCAGTTGCTTAAGATAGGGCATTGATTTTCTGTAAGGATCTGCTCTCCTCATTGTGAGACCTTCACACTTAGACTGAAATCTATACCATAGGTTCTGTGGCCCTTCCGTCTCTGAATTACACTGACTTTCCTGGGCATCTATCTTGCAGATGGTAGGTTGAAAGACTGCTCAGCTCCATAACCTTGTGAGCCAATACCTCAGGATAAATCTCTTCTTAAATATAATATATAAAATATATAACATGTATATCCCATTCGTTCCATTTCTTTGGACAACTCTGAGTAATCAGATTTTAAACAGGGCTTAACGAATACATATAATTTAGTTACACAGACATGAAGAAACAGATTAGAAATATTTCTGTAAAATCTTCAGAGGGGAGCATAAATATGCATCTATAAATGTGTATACTTCTAGATAGTAGAGTATATGAATAAATTAATTCTTTTGAAAGTATTTAGTAACAACTTTAGTATCGCAACCAGAAATTCCATTTTGACCAATATATCTTATTTTTATCATTACATAATTTTTAATAATCAGTTTTTGCAGTGTTTTGTTGGTATTTTGTAGAAATAACAAGTGTTGTTAAGTGAGAATATGTAGTATTTAATTCTAAATGACCTTTACTTCCATTATAATCATGTAATGAGTTTAATGACTTATTAATAAAGTCATTCTAATTTTCTCTATGTAGCAGTATAGTGTAATAATTCTGTAGGAAACAAAGGAAAGCAATAACATGAAGGTTCAAATTTTGAATAAAAATTCATTATTTGCCTAATAAAGCATGTTACTGTCAGATATTTTATTAAAATAGGTACCAACACTTTTTGATGTTTAAGTTATCAAAGACTGAAATTTTATTACAATTGAGCTAGTCATTTTAAATCTAGCTAAGTATTATTCAGAAATAGAAATAAAACTAAACTTGTAAGAATAATAAATCATCTGTAAAATTTTCTATTATTAATAACTTTCTTGAAAGAATATCAAAATTATTTTTAGCAAGCTAAAAGTTTAACATTCTCACAACAAGAATTTAATTATCGAAATTAAATTAATTTTATTTTATAATCAGTAAAATTTGTACTAACTGATCCATTGAGGACAAATTTTAAAACAATAGGTATTAAAATTCAGTGCATTTGAATAGAATCGGATTAATCTGTACAATTATCAATCAAACATACTAATTAAAAGCAAAATCAAATTATTGAATTTAAACGAAAATCTAAGTATGTTTTATTATGACAAAGAGAGAGAAATAAGAATATTAAAAAGAAAAAATAAAATAAATAGTTGGAAATAATGTAAGATAGAATTTGAAATATTAACATCAGAACAAGGAACTAGTCAACAGAAAAAAATCAAGAAATAGAAGAAAATGAGAAATTTCTTGTTGATAGGATAAAGCACACAGGATAATTTAGCCTTTTATTGAACACTGCTTTTTTGTTTTGTGACCAACATTAAATATTTGTTGAAGAAATAAATTCATGCAATAAAGCAGATATAAACTTTTGGGAAGACATAAGTAAAAAAATTAAAATGTTAGAAGTTCAAGTATTTATATAATATATAGCTACTGACACAGAAAATAAGACCTGAAAATTTTGCTAATAATATATATATTAATGTATTAATAATTTTGAAATCTGATAAAAGAGAATAAATCTTCATCATTTAATCTAGCATAGGACATGGACAAATCATTTATTTTATTTTTCAAATTAAAATACAATAAATTCTCATATAAAAAAATTTTTGCATTTTATACATTGTAACCTATGAGTAGACAGTGTTACAGAGCCAAATTAATAACAGAAATTTAAATAATCATCCAAACAAGAAAAATGTACTATCCCAAGCGCAAAATATCCTCCTAAATAACATTTTAATAAGATAAGAAATTAAAAACAAAATAAAACAATGATTATATATATCAAGCACATTTATATAATATAAACAAGTAAATTCCTTTTCTATGTAACAACATTTTTGAAAGTAAAATTAGAAAACAAAATGTCATTCAATAGCAAACACGCTGCTGATAAAAACAGAGTAAGTACATATGGATTAGCTACTTTCAGACAAAACTAACATTTGGACTTCATACAAAAGTAGCTACCTACAAGCACTGGGAAATGAATAGAAACAGACAGACTCATGTTGGGAACACGAAATGAGGGAAGGTTGTTGAACAGAGTTCAAGTTCTGTGGTTTCAGCCTGAGCTTAGATGCTTTTAGTACAAAGTGCAGTTAGTGGGGGTGCTGATGGAAAAAAATAAAAACAAAAACAAAAAACACACCTACAATATTTCTGGCCTGGGGGAACCAGATATCTAAATTCAGAAAACTGACTGCTGGAAATAATGAAGAGATATCAGAAAGTAAGTAATGAAAAGGAAGACACCAAAATTCTGTCTACCCACATTTCTGACTATCCTCAAAATCACACATGCACAGAAAAGTACGTCTTAAGTATGGGGAAAAAATTAGATTTATTTAACAACTGCCTTCTCATTAGATACCATGGACAACAAAAATGAGTGCAACAGTATCTGTAAATAATTAAGTGAAAAAAAAATCTCTCAATTTAGAATCCTATATTCAATGAAAAATCTTTCAAGAATGAAAGCAAAATTTTAAAAAATTTCAGATATAAGAAAACCAAAAAAATGGATTGTCAGAAACCTGTACCCTGCTGAACATTCCCACCAGGAGTGTATAAGTACTGCCTTTACTATGCAACCTTGCCAACATTTGTTGTTTTTTGACTTTTTAATAATAGCTTTTCTGAATGATGAGAAATAGTATCTCATTGTGGTTTTGACTTGCATTTCTCTAATTATTACCAATGATGACCATTTTCCATCATTGAAAAGTGTCTGTTGATGTCATTTGCCCATTCTTCAATGAAGTTTTCGGTTTGTTTATTTTTTGCTTGCCAATTTAATTTCCTTAGAGATTCTGGATGTTAGACCATTGTCAGATGTATAGTTTGCAAATATTTTTTTTCAATTTAGTAGGTTGTCTGTTTGTTGATAGTTTCTTTTGCTGGACAGAAGCTCTTTAGTTAAATTAGGTGCCACTTGTGAATTTTTTTTTTTTTTTTTCAATTCCTTTTGGGGACTTAGTAATAAATTTTTTCCCAAAGCCAGCATCCAGAATGGTATTTCCTAGGCTTTCTTATAGAGTTTTTATTGTTTTAGGTATTAACATTTAAGTTTTTTATCCATATTCAGTAAATTTTTGTATATTGTAAAAAGAGGCAGTCCAATTTCAATCTTCTGCATATGGCAAGCCATTTATCCCAGAATCATTTATTGAATAGGGACTCCTTTCTCTATTATTTGTTATTGTTTAATTTGTTGAAGATCAAGTGGTTGTAGGTGTGTAGCTTTATTTCTGGGTTCTCCATCTTGTTTAATTGGTCTGGGTGTCTGTTTTTTTTACCATTGCCATGCTGCTTTGGTTACCATAGTCTTGCAGTATAGTTTGAAGTCAGGTAGTGTGATCTCTCTGACTTTTTTCTTTTTGCTTAAGATTGCTCTGACAATTTGGGCTCTTTATTCATTCTATATGAATTTCAGAATTTTTTTCTAATTCTGTGAAAAATGATGTTAGTTTGATAGGAATAGCATTTCATTTGTAAATTGCTTT
The DNA here is from genome assembly GCF_024542745.1 of Macaca thibetana thibetana. Lineage (NCBI taxonomy): Eukaryota > Metazoa > Chordata > Mammalia > Primates > Cercopithecidae > Macaca > Macaca thibetana. Next base: position 28,233,161 of record NC_065590.1, read on the forward strand.
GGGCAGTATGGCAATTTTCACATCTTGATTCTTCTTATCCCTTAGCATGGAATGTTTTGCAGTTTGTTTTTATCATTTTTGTTTTCGTTCAGCAGTGTTTTGTAATTCTCATTGCAGAGATCTTTAACTTCCTTGGTAAGCTATATTCCTAAGTATTTTATTATTTTTGTGGCTATCGTAAATGAAATTGCATTCTTTATTTGGCTCTGAGCTTGGAAGTTATTGATGTATAGTAATGCTACTTATTTTTGTACATTACTTATTTTGTATCCTGAAACATTACTGAAGTTGATTATTTGTTCTAGAAGCCTTCTGGTAGAGTGTATGGGAGGGTTTTCTAGATACAGAATTACATAATCTATAAACAGAGATAGTTTGACTTCTTCCTTCTTTTCCTATTTGAATACCTTTTATTTTTTTTTATCTTGCCTGAATGCTCAGGCTAGGACTTTCAGTACTATGTTGAAAAAGAGTGGTGAGAATGAGTATCCTTCTCTTGTTCCAATTTGCTCATTCAGTATGATGTTGGCTATGGGTTTGTCATAGATGACTCTTATTGATGTATATTCTTTCAAACTTTAATTTGCTGGGGGGTTTTAATATAAAAGAATATTGAATTTTATCAAACGCCTTTTCTGTGTCTATTGAGATAATCATCTGATTTTTGTTGTTGTTGTTGTTAATACTGTTTATGTAGTGAATCAAATTTATTGCTTTACATATATTGAACAAACACACACAAACATCCCAGGAATAAACTTTATTCAATTGAGGTGAATTAACTTTTGAATGTGTTGCTGGATTACATTTGCTAGTATTTTGTTGAGGCTTTTGCATCTATGTTCATCAGAGATACTGGTTAAAGTTTTCTTTTCTGTTGTTGTGTCTCTGCCAGGCTTTGGTTTTTTTAGAATGAGTTAGGGAGGAGTTCCTTCATTGATTCTTTGGAATAATATAATAGGTTTGGTACTGGCACTTCTGCATATGTCTGGTAGAATTAGGATGTGAATCCAACTGGTGTAGCACTTTTTTGGTTTGGTAGGTTTGTTATTGGTGATTCAATATCAGAACTTTTTATTGGTCTGTTCAGGATTCCATTTTCTTGCTGGTTCAATCTTGGGAGGTTGTGTATTTCCAGGAATTTACCAATTTATTTTAGGTTTTCTAGTTTCTGTGCATAGAGGTGTTCATAACAGTCTCTGAGGATTTCTTGTATTTCTGCAGGATTGTCTGTAATGTTGTCTTTGTTATTTCCAATTGTGTTTATTTAAATCTTCTCTCTTTTTTTTTCATTAATCTAACTAGTGATCTACCAATTTTGTTTAATCTTTTAAAACTGACAAGACTCTTAATTTCATTGACTTTTTAAATGAATTTTTTGCATCTCCACCCTTTGCTTTGAGTCTATGGGTGTCATTACTCAATTTTCTTCAGTTTTGCTCTGAGTTTGGTTATTTTTCTTTTGCTAACTTTCTGTTTGGTCTGCTCTTGCTTTGTTAGTTCCTCTGGGTATAACATTAGGTTGTTAATTTAAAATATTTTGAACTCCTGGATGTAGGCATGTAGTACTATAAACTTTCCTTTTAACACTGCTTTAGCTGTTTCCGCAAGATTCTGGTATGTTGTGTCTCTGTTTTTATTAGTTTCAAATTTGCCCTAATTTTGTTATTTACCCAAGTCATTTGGAAACACATTAACTTCTATCTTAGTGTAAGGTTTTGATAGGTCTTCTTGGTATTGATTTCTGTTTTTATTGCACGGTGGTCTGACAGTGTGGTTAGTATGACTTTGATTTGATATTTTTCAATCTGTTGAGACTTGCTTTATGGTTGAGCATGTGGTAAATCTTAGAATATTTACTACATGCAGATGAGAAGGGTGTACATTCTGTGGTTGTTGGGTGGAGTGTTCTGTAGATGTATATTAGGTTCAACTAGTCAAGTGTACAGTTTAAGTCTAGAATATTTTTCTTAGTTTTTTGCCTCAATGATCTGTACAGCACCATCAGTGGGGTGTCGAAGTTCCCTAGTATTATTGTTTGGTTGTCTATATCTCTTTATAGATCTCTAAGAACTTGTTTTATGAATCTGAGTGCTCCAATGTTGGGTGTGTATATGTTTAGGATGGTTAAATCTTCCAATTGGATTGAGTCTTTTATTATTGTTCAATGCTCTCTTTTTTTGTCCTTTTTGATCATTGTTGATGTAATGTCTGTTTTATCACATATAAAAATAGCAATCCCTCCTCTCTTTTTGTTTTCTGTTTGTCTAATAAATCTTTTTCCATTCCTTTACCTTGAGTCTATGGGTGTCATTACTTGTGAGATGGGTCTCTTGAAGACAGCAGTCAGTTGGGTCTTCTTTCTGTATCCAACTTGCCACTCTGTCTTTTTAAGTGTAACATTTAGCCCATTGACATCCAGGATCCATATTGATATTTGAAGATTTGATCCTGTCATCATGCTGTTTTCTGGTTATTATGTAGACTTGATTGTGTAGTTGCTTATGGTGTCAATGGTGTATGTGCTTAAGTGTGTTTATATGGTGGCAGTTATTCTTTCACATCCATGTTTTGCACTTCTTTTAGGACCTCTTGTAAGGCAAGTCTACTGATAACTAATTCTCTTAGCATTTGTTTTTCTGAAAAGTATTTCATTTCTTCTTTGCTCATGAGCTTAGTTTGGTGGGTTATGAAATTCTTGGTTGGAATTTCTGCTGTTTAAAGATCTTGAAAACTAGGTCCTCAATCTTATCTGGTTTGTAAGGTTTCTGTTGAAAAATGAAAAATGTAAAATGTTAAAAGTAAAAAATAAAAGGCGAAGTAAATATCCCTTTACTCAGATCTTCAGCTTTAGAAAATTATACACTATGAACAAAATAAAAAATACACATGCTTAAAGACTGTGAAAAGTGAAGAAAAGAAGGTGTTAAAACTTGAGGGAAGCAGTACATGGATGAGGCTTCTTGGTATTTTTTTTTTCTTGTGGCTTTACCCAGGAACAAGCCAAGAACTGGCATAGCTAACACTTGGATAAAAAGCCCTAGGAAAAAAGAGTTTTCCTATTCAACTTAACAAAGAGGTCAGTGTAACTCAAATGTTTCTATGGATTTGATGGAATTCTAACAAATTATCTGCCAATTTCCGTTGTTTTATTTTCATCAAACAGAACAAAACTCCTCCTAACAATTATATGAAGATGCAAATGGCCAACAAGAACTAAAACACCCTTGAAAATTAAATGCTAGGTAACAAAACTTGGCTGTCTGGCTCTGATTGAGTGACATGAACCAGATTTATTCTCTTGCCTGAAAGAACTAAATTACAGACAAGATAGATAGAATAATGTTTTTCAAGACATAAGACATCAGGCTACAAAGGTTAGTGTTCTCTGAGTTATTAAAAATAAATGATGTAACCTATGCAGGTGTTTCAGCTTACTAACTGGAGAAAATTTTCAGTTTAGTGTGGGGAGAAAAGACTCAGGATTAGCCTAGCAGTCTCCTTAAGGAGGTGGGCATTTTGAAAGGTCAAGGCAGCAAGAATTCACAAGACAGAATACCAAAGATAAGATAGCTTCACAGAGGAAAAATTCTGGAGTCCTATAAAGAGTCCTCCGTAAGTGTTCAGCTGAGTAATGATGACTGCACATGTGTGAGGAAAATATATGAGGCCCAGAACTGGAGCTTCTGAAAGCAATAGACGGACTGATTCTTGAGGCTCAGATAGAGCCAGGAATACTGCTTATTCCCACAAGTCAGACTGGAAAAAATTAAAAAATCATAGGGCAATAGGTAGAATATAATGAAGTATCTTACCCCAGTAGTGAAAATAATAGCTCTAGATTACTTGCTCTTCTGATCTTGCCCAAAAAGTCCTAAGAGGAAGATTCAAAAGGTTCAACCATTTTCTAGTAACTTAAAAACATCCCTGAACAAAGCTCAGGAATGTCCATAGGAATTAAAAATATACATCTAGCACCTAATTAGGTAAAATTTTCAGTATCTGACATCTAATAAAAATTACCAGCTATGCAAAGAAGAAGGAAAAAACAACTGAATGAGAAGAAACAGAGTCAATGTGAGGCACCAGTGACAGAATTAGTATAAAAAGACATTAGGCAGTATTTACAACTATATGCCATATGTTCACAAAGCTAGAGAAAAAACTGAACATGTTAAATAAGGGCATAAAAATATGAAAAGGCACAAATCAACTTTTTAACAATGAAAATTACAATATTTTCTGTAAAAATATACCATGTAAAATTGATTACATTAAGCAACGTGCAAAATAACTAAATAGTGAATTTGAAGACACAACAATGCAAAGTAGCCACAATTTAAAAACAGAAAAAGGATTGAACTAAAGTAAACAAAGCATCTGTGAACTCTAAGTCAACACCACGCAGCCTAATATACATGTAATTAGGATCCCTAAAGGGGAGAAGAGATGAGGGGACAGAAAACATATTTGACGAAATACTGGCACAAGATTTTCCAAAGTTGATGATAATTTTTATAATTTTGGCTGGGCGCGGTGGCTCAAGCCTGTAATCCCAGCACTTTGGGAGGCCGAGGCGGGTGGATCACGAGGTCAGGAGATCGAGACTATCCTGGCTAACATGGTGAAACCCCGTCTCTACTAAAAATACAAAAAACTAGCCGGGCGTGGTGGCGGGCGCCTGTAGTCTCAGCTACTTGGGAGGCTGAGGCGGGAGAATGGCGTGAACCCGGGAGGCGGAGCTTGCAGTGAGCCGAGATCACGCCACTGCACTCCAGCCTGGGAGACACAGCGAGACTCCGTCTCAAAAAAAAAAAAAAAAAAAAGAAACCTGCAGTGCAAAAAATGTTCAAGGAAAACCTTTGAAGAGTAGGAAAATGATTAAAAATATGTTTATTGAAAAATTCCAGGAATTATAACTACATGAGCAAATGTACACAATCTTTTTCTTATTATTAAATTTCTATAAAAGATAATTGTTATTAAATAATAACAATCTACCATGGGGTTTATAGCACACAGCATAAAGGCCAGAGGTGACACACGGAAGTATACTATTGTAAGAGTTTGATAATATAAGTGAAATTGTATATCATTTTAAAGTAGGCTATGGTAAGTTAAAAATATGTATAATGAACTTTAATCACTTAAAAAATAACAAGTCAAAGAAGGCATAACTAATAGGCCAAGAAAGGATATAAATCGGAACCATTAAAATAATCCAAAACAGGAAAAAACAGAAAAGGAAAGAACACAAATAACGTTAGGTCAAATAGAAAATGAATAGTGAAATTATTGACTTAATCATCTCAAGATTCCAATTCAATGTAAACCAGAGGTCAGCAAACTTTCTCTGTAAAGGATCAAGTAGGAATTTTAGGCTCTGCAAGCCATATGGCAACAACTAAACTCCACCACTGGAGCCCAAAAACAGCCATAGATGATACGTAACTGCATAGGTGCTGGCTGGATTAGGCCAATAGGACAGATTTTCCCACACTAGTCACAGGTTTCAGAGTCCCAATCTAAATGCCCTAACAAAAAGGCAGAGATTTTCGACTTGTATAAAAAAAACAAGAGCCAACATTTTGCTGCTTACTATAAATGTATGTTAAACATAAAGACACAAATATATTAAGAGTAAAATAATAAAATAGGTTAAAATACATTCATGTGAATCAAAAGAAAGTTGGGTTTTCTGAATTCCATTAGTTCCTTTTACACTACCACTCCAAAATAATAACCCTAAAATTTTGGTATATGGTGACAAAATAATCCAGAAATTTTGATATGTAGCCACAAAAGACTCTGAATATTTCTCATGTTCATCTTGGGTCACTCTTGTCAAGGGAGGGTTTCTTGCAGGTAGTTGAAGCTATGCACAGAGTTTATTTCTCCAGCAATGCAAAGTGTTCTCTAAAGCAATAGTGGTGAGCTGGGAGATAAAACACATTGCTCACAACAGTCAAGATGTGGAATCAACCTAACTGTGTATCAAAAAATGAATGGATAGAGAGATTGTAGTATATATACATAATGGAATACCATTCAGCTTTAAAAAGGGAAGAAATTCTGTCATTTGTGAAAACATGAATGAATCTGTGGGATAATAAGTGAAATAAGGTAGGCATAGAAAGATAAATACAACATTACTTCAGTTATATGTTAAATCTAAAAATGTGGAACACTTAGAAGCAGAGAGTACAGAATTGTGGCTACCAGCGATTGGTGGGGGCCAGGGTGGGGATTGCTGAGGTGTTGGTCAAAAAATACAAAATTTCGGTTAGACATGAGTAGTAAATTCAAAATATCTATTGTACAACATGGTGACTGTAGTTAATAACAATGTATAGTATTCTTGAAAATATCTAAAAGATGATTTTAAGTGTTCTCACCATGAGGTAAGACATACGTTAATTGGCTTGATTTAGAAATGTAGTGATGTATACATATTTTAAAACATCATGTTGTATACCATAAATATATGCAACTTTATTTGTTGAATAAGTAAACACAAACGTAGAGGAAGCACACAGACACAGATACACATACACAGACTCACACACACGTTGCTCTTCCATGTGGCTATTTTTTCTAAATCAACCTACTAAATACCTGCTCCAATATATTGAGGCACCTGGAATATCTGGAAACACCAGATCTAGAAGTGAAGCTTATGCTTTGGAGATGTGTGACTTACTTCTATTTCTTGGGCTTCAAAACAACAAATGGAAAAACAGCTTTTAAAATTGTGTGCTAACTTTACTTTTTTATTACTTTGAAATTAATTATTTTGTTTTTCTTTTCTATTTTATTTCTCCTACAATTACGATGTTCATTTTGTTATTCTGTTTTTAATCCTTAAATGGTTGATTTTTTTAAATTATTTTATTTTATTTTACTTTAAATTCCAGGAAGTGAGTACAGAACCTGCAGGTTTGCTACATAGGTATACATGTGCCATGGTGGTTTGCTGCACCTGTTGACCCCTCCTCTAGGTTCCCTCCCCTAACTCCTACCCTGCAACAGGCCCTGATGTGTGTTGTTCCCTTCCCTGTGTCCATGTATTTTCACTGTTCAGCTCCCACTTATGAGTGCAAACATGCGGTCTTTGATTTTCTGTTTCTGTTTTAGTTTACTGAGGATGATGGCTTTCAACTTCATCCATGTCCCTGCAAAGGGCATGATCTCATTCCTTTTTATGGATGCATAATATTCCATGGTATATATGTACCACAATTTCTTTATCCAGTCTATCATTGATGAACATTTGGGTTGGTTCCATATCTTTGCTATTGTAAATAGTGCTGCAATAAACATATGTGTGCATGTGTCTTTATAGTAGAATGATTTATATTCCTTTGGGTATATACCCAATAATGGGATTGCTGGGTCAAATGGTATTTCTAGTTCTAGATCCTTGAGGAATTGCCACACTGTCTTCCACAATGGTTGAATTAATTTATGTTCCCACCAACAGTGTAAAAGCATTCCTATTTCTCCACAGCCTTGCCAGCATCTATTGTTTCTTGACTTTTTAACAATCGCCATTCTGACTGGTGTGGGATGGTATCTCATTGTGATTTTGATTTGCATTTCTCTAATGATCAGTGATGTTAAGATTTTTTTCATATGTTTGTTGGCCACATAAATGTCTTCTTTTTAGAAGCATTTGTTCATATTCTTTGCCCACTTTTTGATGGGGTTGTTTGGCTTTTTATTGTAAATTTGGCTTTAAGTTCCTTATAGATTCTGGATATTAGACCTTTGTCAGATTGGTAGATTGCAGAAATTTTCTCCCATTCTGTAGCTTGCCTGTTCACTCTGGTTATAGTTTCTTTTGCTGTTCAGAAGCTCTGTAGTTTAATTAAATCCCATTTGTCAATTTTGGCTTGTGTTGCAATTGATTTTGGCATTTTCATCATGAAGTCTTTGCCCATGCCTATATCTTGAATGGTATTACCTAGATTTTCTTCTAGAGATTTTATGGTTTGGTGTTTTACATTTAAGTCTTTAATCTATCTTAATTTTTGTATAAGGTGTAAAGAAGGGGTCCAGTTTTAGTTTTTTGTATACAGCTAGCCAGTTTTCCTAGCCCCATTTATTGAATAGGAAATCCTTTCCCCATTGCTTTTGTCAGGTTTGTTGAAGATCAGATGGCTGTAGATGTGTAGTGTTATTTCTGAGGTCTCTATTCTGTTCCATTGGTCTATATGTCTGTTTTGGTACTAGTACCATGCTGTTTTGGTTACTGTAGTCTTATAGCATAGTTTGAAGTCCAGTAGCATGATGCCTCCAGCTTTGTTCTTTTTACTTTGGATTGTCTTCGTATATGGGATTTTTTTTTGTTTCATATGAAATTTAAAGTAGTTTTTTCTAATTCTGTGAAGAATATCAATGGTAGTTTGATGGGAATAGCATTGAATCTATAAAGTACTTTGAGCAGTATGGCCATTTTCATGATAATGATTCTTCCTATTTTCCATTTGTTTGTCTTTTGTCTTATTTCCTTGAGCAGTGGTTTATAGTTCTCCTTGAAGAGGTCCTTCACATCTCTTGTTAGCTGTCTTCCTAGGTATTTTATTATCTTTGTAGCAATTGTGAATGGGAGTTCATTCTTGATTTGGCTCTCTGCTTGTCTATTGTTGGTGTATAGGAATACTTGTGAAGTTTGCACATTGATTTTGTATCCTGAGACTTTGCTGAAATTGCTTATCAGCTTAAGGAGTTTTTGGCATGAGATGATGGGGTTTTCTAAACATACAATCATGTCATCTGCAAACAGAGACAATTTGAATTCCTCTCTTCCTTTTTGAATACCCTTTATTTCTTTCTCTTGCCCAATTGCCCTGGCCAGAACTTCCAACGCTATGTAGAATAGAAGTGGTGAGAGAGGGCATCTTTGTCTTTTCCTGGTTTTCAAAGGAAATCCTTTCAGTTTTCTCCCATTCAATATGATATTGGCTATGGGTTTGTCATAAATAGCTCTTATTATTTTGAGATATGTTCCATCAATACCTAGTTTATCGATAGTTTTTAACATGAAGGAATGTTGAATTTTATCAAAGGCCTTTTCTGCATCTATTGAGGTAATCATGTGGTTTTGTCTTTGTTTCTGTTTATGTGATGGATTATGTTTATCAATTTGCATATGTTGAACCAGCCTTGCATCCTAGGGATAAAGCAGACTTGATCGTGGTGGGTAAGTTTTTTGATGTGCTGCTGTATTCGATTTGTGAGTATTATATTGAGCATTTTCACATTGATGTTCATCAGGGATACTGGCCTGAAGTCTTTTTTGTTGTTGTTATGTCTCTGCCAGGTTTTGGTATCAGGATAATGCTGGCTTCATAAAATGAGTTGGGGAGGAGACCCTCTTTTGAATTGTTTGGAATAGTTTCAGAAGGAGTGTTACCAGCTCCTCTTTGTACCTCTGGTAGAATTAGTCTGGGAATCTGTCTTGTTCTGGGCTTTAATTTTTGGTTGGTAGGCTATTAATTACGGCCTCAACTTCAGAGCTTGTTATTGGTCTATTCAGGGATTTGACGTCTTCCTGGTTTAGTCTTGGCAGGGTGTACATGCCCAGAATTTATCCATTTCTTCTAGATTATCTAGTTTATTTGCATAGAGGTGTTTTTAGTAACCTCTGATGGTAGTTTGTATTTCTGTGGGTTCAGTGGTGATATCCCCTTGATCATTTTTTATTGTGTCTATTTGATTCTTCTGTCTTTTCTTCTTTATTAGTCTAGCTAGTGATCTATTTTGTTAATTTTTTCAAAAAAAAAAACAACTCCTGAATTCACTGATTTTTTGAAGGATTTTTTGTTTATAGCTCCTTCAATTCTGTTCTGATCTTAGTTATTTCTTGTCTTCTGCTACCCTTTGGATTAGTTTGCTCTTGCTTCTCTAGCTCTTCTAATTGTGATGTTAGGGTGTTGATTTGAGATCTTTCCAGCTTTCTGATATGGGCGTTTAGTGCTATAAATTTCCCTCTGAACGTTGCTTTAGCTGTATCCCAGAAATACTGGTATGACGTCTCCTTGTTCTCATTGGTTTCAAAGAACTTCTTTATTTCTGCCTTAATTTCATTATTTACCCCTGAGTCATTCAGTAGCAGGTTGTTTAATTTCCATGTAATTGTGTGGTTTTGAGTGATTTTCTTAATCCTGAGTTCTAATTTGATTGCACTGTGGTGTGAGAGACTGTTATGATTTCAGTTCATTTGTATTTCCCGAGGAGTGTTTTACTTCCAATTTTGTGGTCTACTTTAGAATAAGTGCATGTGGCTCTGAGAAGAATGTATGTTCTGTTGATTTGGGGTGGGGAGTTCTTTAGATGTCTATTAGGTCCACTTGATACAGAGCTGAGATCAAGTCCTGAATATCGTTGTTAATTTTCTGTCTTATTGAACTGTCTAACATTGACAATGGGATGTTAAATTCTCCCACTATTATTTTGTTGGAGTCTAAGTCTCTTTGTAGGTCTCTAGGAACTTGTTTTATGAATCTGGGTGCTCCTGTATTGGGTGCATATATATTTAGGATAGTTAGCTCTTCTTGTTGCATTGATGCCTTTACCGTAATGCTCTTCTTTGTCCTTTATGATCTTTGTTGGTTTAAAGGCTGTTTTGTCAGAGACTAGGATTGCAACCCCTGTTTTTTTTGCTTTTCATTTGCTTTGGTAATTTTTTCTCCATTCCCTTTATTTTGAGGCTATGTGTGTCTTTGCATGTGAGATGGGTCTCCTGAATAAGCATACCAATGAGTCTTGACTCTTCATCCAATTTGCCACTCCATGTCTTTTAATTGGGGCATTTAGCCCATTTACATTTAAGGTTAGTATTGTTATGTTTGAATTTGATCCTGTCATCATGAGGCTATCTGGTTACTTTGCACACTAGTTAATGTTGATGTTTCTTCAAAGAGTCTTTGGCCTTTATATTCTGGTGTGTTTTTGCAGTGACTGCTACTGGTATTTCCTTTCCATATTTAGTGCTTCCTTTAGGAACTCTTGCAAGGCAGGCCTAGTGGTGATGACATCCCTCAGCATTTGCTTGTCTGGGAAAAATCTGATTTCTCTTTTGCTTATGAAACTTAGTTTGGCTGGATATAAAATTCTGGCTTGAAAATTCTTTTCTTTAAGAATGTTGAATATTGGCCCCCACTCTCTTCTGACTTGTAGGGTTTCTGCTGAGAGGTCTGCTGTTAGTCTGATGGGCTTCCCTTTGCAGGTAACCTGGCATTTGTCTCTGGCTGCCCTTAACATTTTTTCCTTCATTTCGACCTTGGAGAATCTGATGATTCGTCTTGGTGTTGAACTTCTCATGGAGTATCTTAGTCGTGCTCTCTGTATTTCCTGAGTTTGAATGCTGGCCTGTCTTGCAAGATTTGGGAAGTTCTCCTGGATAATACCCTGAAGTGTGTTTTCCAGCTTGTTTCCATTCTCCCTGTCTCTTTCAGGTACTCCAGTCAATCGTAGGTTTGATCTTTTTATGTAGTCACATATTTCTCAGAGGCTTTGTTCATTCCTTTTCATCCTTTTTTCTCTAATCTTGTCGGCATGCCTTATTTGAGCAAGGTGGTCTTCAAACTCTGATACCCTTTCTTCCACCTTGTGGATTCGGTTATTGATAATTGTGCATGCATCACAAAGTTCTCACGCTGTGTTTTCAGCTCCATCAGGTCATTTATGTTCCTCTCTAAACTGGTTATTCTAGTTAGCAGCTCCTCTAACTTTTATCAAATTTCTTAGCTTATTCGCATTGGATTAGAACATACTCCTTTAGCTCAGTGGAGTTTGTTATTACCCATCTTCTGAAGTCTACTTCTGTCAATTCATCCATCTCTTCCTCCATCCAGTTCTGTGCCCTTGCTGGAGAGGTGTTGCAATCATTTGGAGGAGAAGAGGCTCTGGCCTTATGGGTTTTCAGTGGTTTTTGTTGTTGTTGTTGTTGTTGATGATTCTTTCTCATGTTCTTGAGTTGGTCTAGTTTCAATCAATAAAATTTTTTTTCAATCTGTAAAGCTGATGACTTTTGGATGGGTTTTTATGGGGACTTTTTTTGTTGTTGATGCGGTTGTTGTTGCTTTTTGTTTGTTTTTCTTTCAATGGTCTGGTCCCTCTTCTGTAGGGCTGCTGCAGTTTGTTGGGGGTTCACTTCAGACCCTATTCATCTGGTTCAATCCTGTACCTGGAGATGTCACTCAAGCTGGAGAACAGCCTGCCCCTTCCTCTGGGATCTCTGAGCTTGAGGGGCATTCACCTGATGCCAGTAGGATCACTCCTGTATAGGGTGTCTGACAACCCCTGTTGGAGAGTCTCACCCAGTTGGGTGGCATGGGGAACAAGACCTATTTAATGAAGAACTTTGACGGTCCCTTGGTGGAGGGGGTGTGCTTCACTAGGGAGAAACCCACTTGTCTGGGCTGCCTGGATTCCTCAGAACTGCCTGGAGGAATGGCTAAGTCTGCTGGTCCACAGAGACTGTGGCTGCACCTCCTGCTAGGGGCTCAGGCCCAGGGAGTTCAACATTCTGTCCCTGAGCCCCTGGTTGGAGTCGTTTGAGTTCCTGCAGGAAAGCCCCACCCAGTGAAGAAAGATGGGTCAGGGTCAGGTCTGAAGAAGCTCTCTGGCTGTAGTCTGTCACAGCTGGTGTGTTGGGCTGTGGGGGACACTTCCTGGGACCAAGTAGTCCATCCTCCCTGGCTCCGGCAGGGCAAGAGCATGGTCTGGAGCTATAGAGATTGATGCTGCCCTTCCCTGCACTGAGAACTTAACATGTTAGGCAGCTGTCAGTCCCAGTGCTGCCTGCTGCCCCTCCCTCAAGAAGCTCAAATGGCCTAGACAGCAGACAGTGGTAGCTGGGGTGCTGGTTACCCCTCCACCTGGGAACTCACAGACTTAAGCAGATTCTAGCTGAGAAGCCATTAGAATCGGCACAGCTCCAGGGTTGGGACCCTAGGCCCTGGTGGCTTGGGTTCATGAGCGGGATCTTCTTATCTGTGGGTTGCACAGTTCTGTAGAAAAAAACATGGTTTCCGCAGCTGAGTAGCACCCTCATTCACTGCCTCCCTTGGCTGGGGGAGGGGGGGTTCCCTGCCCCATGCAGCTCTCAATGGGTGCCATACCACACTGCTCTTCTTTCCTCTCCATGGGTCACACCAGCCACATAATCAGTTCTGAGAGAGAACCTGAATAGCTTGGTTGCTGGTGCAGGATTCACACACTATTATGGTTCTTTTTGATGGGAGTCGCCAATCACTGCTGCTTCTAGTTGGCAATCTTGGCCCCACTCCCCAGAAACTTGATTCTATATATTGAAATTCACTCATTTTATAATTTTAAAACTTGAATTTTGCATTGTACATATTTTTATGTTTTCTTTTCAGCTTTGTTGTTTTCTAAATTGTCTGCAATTGGGACTGGCCCTGTTAATAACAACTATTTACTTAGAAGGCTATTTTTATTTAACTTCTAAATACTTTTTACTGGGATTTTTGTAAGTTTTATTTGGAATTTTATTATTTATTGCTAATTAGTTTTATTGTAGTCACAGAATGCAACATAAATCAAACTTTTGAAATTTAATGAAGCTTAATTTGTTCTTTGGTTTATGAAACAATTTTACAAAATTTCAAACAAAATAGAAAATGTAGTTTTAGCAAGGTAAAATGGAATGTATTAACATCTAGCACATAAATATTCAATTAGTTCCTACTACTGTACTAAGATGCCATTTAAATTTTCATGCTTTTATTTATTACAATCAATTTTAAAGATGACAGATATTTCACTAATAAAAAATTTTATGTTTTGTGTATTTTACTGCAACAAAAAAACAAATAAAAAGTTCATGTACATACTTACTGTATAAAAGAACTGTGAGACCTCTAAAATTGTGTGTGTGTGTCTGTGTGTTTGTTACAATCGCCCATCATAATTTTGGCTTCTAATTCTTCCTTCATTACATATAGTTTTATAGGGTTTTTGTTTTTGTTTTTGTTTTCTTTTTTTGTTTTTAAGACGGAGTCTCACTCTATCGCCAGTCTGGAGCGCATTGACACGATCTCGGATCACTGCAACCTCCGCCTCCTGGATTTAAGCAGTTCTGTTGCTTCCACCTCCCCAATAGCTGGGACTACAGGCACGTGCCACCAAGTCTGGCTAATTTTTTTTGTATTTTTGGTAGAGACGGGGTTTCACCATGTTGGTCAGGATAGTTTCAATCTCTTGACCTCGTGATCTACCCGCCTCTGCCTCCCAAAGTACTGGGATTACAGGAATGAGCCACCACGCCGGACCAGTTTTGTTTTTAATGTTATATAACATATCATGTTTCATGGTTATTATCGCTATTCATTCACTATACTATTAATATGCATTGGCTATCTACTGTGAAGCAGGACTACAGTAGTTCCTAGAGATAAGGAGTTGGCAAGGACAGGAAATGTTTTTGCATTTAACAAAACGTACTAAGTCAGAAAAATAGAAACATATATAGAGATAAACATGTATACACTTAAATATGAGTGGATGTGTACATATATGTTCATATATGCATATATCTGTGTATGTTCAATTTTTGTATGTATATGTTTGTATGTATTGGCTTAAACACACACATGCATGTATGTAAAATGGATATAATATTTATTATTTATGAAATGTTACAGAGTACTTATTACATAATTGCTTAGCAAAACATAAGGCAAATTGAAGAAACAGAGTATAACAGATTTGAAGGTTCTTCTGATGTGGGGAAGACTACTGTGAATAGGTGACACTTAAGTGGAGTCCTGAATGAAGAGGTGAAGTCAATCCTGAGAAAACTCAGGGCAGGAGCATTCCAGACAAAGGAGGCAGCATGTACCAAAGCCCTGAGGTAAGGATGAGTTTGCAATCTAGAAACAATAGCAAGGTCAGTATAACTGTAATAGAACAGTCACTAAAATAGCAGAAAATAATCAGGGAGTAGTATTATCAGATTAATGATATGATCACTATGATAATAACCCAAAATGAGGAGAACCATTTGAAATGTATAAAATTTGTCTGGATGGGAGATGATATGGGCTTGGATTTGATGGTAGCAGTGGACCTGCTGCAGAGTGATTAAATATTGGATATATTTTCAAGAAAAACCTGACAGCTCTTGTGTATTAATTGCACATATATAAAAGCAATAGTGGAACTAAGGATAGTAGTCTGCACTAGTGAAGCAAAAGTTATGCCTTTTTTTTTTTGAAGCAGGGAACAATCGAAAAGAAACATGTATATGAACTGAGTCAAGATTTCTGGTTTCTAAGTATCTTCAGGTTGAGATTGAGATACATGCAAGCTCATATGGTTCTTAGTGCCCACAATCTTGAATTTGACCTTTTGTGTCGGTTTCTGATTGGTTTGACCCTGATCCATATATTAAGGTAGCTAAAGTGAGAGGATCACTTGAACCCAGGAGGCAGAGGCTGTAGTGAGCTGAGATCGTACCACCGTACTCCAGCCTGGGCGACGGAGTGAGACTCTGTCTCAAAACAACAACAACAAAAACAGTGGACTCTGTAAGATTAGCATTAGTATTTATCCTCATTTTAAGATGAGAAAATCGAGGCATAGAGAAATGATTAGATATGTCAAAGGTCATACAGCTCATAAATTTGAGAGCCTGGACTGGAATTTCAGTTTGGACTGGACTGTAATTATCATCGCATATTGAGAAGATAATAATTCAAACACAAATACAATGATAATGCCTCTTCTATTATGCTGGGATAATAGTAAAGTCTGTGATGAATAGTAGTACTTTAGTAAACATTTCCATATGGATTATGGTCAAACCAATGAGAGACTAATACAGAAGATCAAATTCGAGATTGTGCATTCTAAGAACCATATGAGCTTGAGTCTATCAGGAGCTATCTTTTCCCCCATTTAAATAAAGCCAGCCCAAGAAGAAAAGAAGAAAGCAACATATAAAGTAGAGCTGAGAGATGGAAATATGTTGTTTTAATGATACATTTGAACCCCGATCCAACTGGGCTTTATTTCTAGATTTTTCAGTTATAGAAACAAAGAAATTCACTATTTTGCTAAAAAAAAAAAAAAAAAAAAAAAAGAAAGAAAAGAAAGAAAAAGAAAAGATTGAGATACATAATATACTGCCAAGTGGGGAAGCCCAGTAGGAAGTTGGATAAATGACTCTGGAGGTGAAGGGAGAGGTCCAAGATAATGATATAATTCTGAGAATCCATAGGGTGTATATGGGATTGAAAGGCATAGGGCCTGATGAGATTACCAAGAGAAAGCATGGATGGTGGAGAGAAGAAGTATACAGACAAGGACTGGGCAATGACTAGATGGAAGAGAGCAAAGGAAACAAAGAAAGAGTTCAGTGAGATAGAAAAGGAAGTCAAGGATGTATGGTCCAACTTCAGAATTATTTCAACCAGGAAGGGAATATGGCAATTATTGTGAATGGCTTCAGTAAGTTGCAAACTGAGACTCAAGCGTTATAATTGACAAATGGAGGTCATTATGACCTTAATGTGAGCTGTTTCCGGGAACATCAGGAAGGAAAGTCTGGATGGAGAGAGTTCAAGACATATTGAGAAGTGAGGAAATAGACTGACAATCCTTCCAAGCATATAAATGGGAGTGGAGAAATTTGGAGGTGGAAGTTCCAATTCTGGAATCATGACAGAGTAGGAGTTTTAAGAGACACTAGCACCCATCTCTTGAGGCATGGTTAATATCTCAAAAGATAAAAGAGTTCTCCAAGGAGTCCTCCCTCATAGCCAAATGAATGGACAAATACATCGTGTGACCTAGCCTGGAGTTTCTATGAGTCAGAGTCATTGAGCAAAGAAATGGGCTTTAGGTGACCAGAAAGTAGTACAGTAGTGCCTGGGCTCAGGTGACAGCAACAGAGGGCTGGAGGGAAACTGAGATTGTAAGATGGGTACAGGGATGGGAGCAGCATCAAGGGGCCAGGTCAGATGGAGGCAGGTCACAAGGAGCCAGCCTGGGCCCACAGGTCCCAGGAAGAGTAGAGTTGCCCTTAATGGCACTGCTGTTGAGATACAAAATTTTGGATAATGGTGTCATGGGGAGGCTGAACCTGGAACTTGGACACTAAGCAAAAATCAGCGAGGGGAGAAATGGCACTAAGAGAGACAGACAAAAATAAAAGCTAACCCTCCTGGAAGAATGGTTCTCAAAGTTGGCATCACTGATCTCTCACAGATAAATTCACAGAAACGAATGCTAGATAAAGGAGATGGTGAGTTTCTATGACAGAAAGAAAAAAAAGCATTACTTTTGAAAATGTTGAGAAAGAGGTAACAATAGGATATGGCTATAAAGGAGTTATATACATATATGAGTGCAATATGTGTGTATACACACATATACATGCATTACAAACACATATATACATTATATACACACATGACATATACACATGTATAATGATATGATATATGCATTATGAGTTACATATATAATATGTGTATTATATATACTACATACACATATACATATATACACATATACATGTATAGATGTATATATACAACATATACTTATATGTATATATGTATAGATGTATGTATACACACATTACATATAAAATGCATGTATATATTTAGATTTATACATGTATATATATACATGCATACTCATATGATATATGTATTCATATGATATGCATATCATATCACATGAGTGTATGTTATATATGCATATATACACACACGCATATTGTTCACATATATATGTATATTTTTGTAACTCCTTTATAGCCATACCCTATCAATAACACATTCTCAACGTGTTCAAAAGTAATGCTTTTTTTTTTCTCTCAGGGAAAACAGATTCAGAAGAGAGGAGAAGAAAGGAGAGAATTGGGAGAGGAGGAAGAGGAGGGAACAGGAGAGAAGATGAGAGAAGAAAGGAGAAGGAAGAGAGGTGGAAAGGAGAGAAGAAAGGGGTGAGAGAGATCACCAGCACTTAAGATGTAGAAAGTCTTTAGTGCTGTATCGCTATTCACCAAAGGAGCAATCAACTTTGAGAGGTTTGCTTGATGTATACTGCTACTTTTAACTTCCAATCTAGTAGAAATCAATATCTACATATTACTACAAGCCACGGGGCTTTGACTGATTTCTTTTTTTTCTTTTCTGATTTACTGACAAGTGTAAATAAATATTGGTTTACGTTTTACTTTTGAAATAAAGATCCATTATTAAGTAGATTGATTCTAGGCTCTGGTCCCATGTTGGTTATTTCAAAATTTTAATCACCCATTAATTCATTAAGGTAATTGTTTTGCTGAAGGGTGATGATGCAATTAATGATTTAAGTGTATTTCATCAGTCATATTCAGGAAGTCAATTTCTAATTCTCTCAAAATGCAAGTCAAATTCTCAATTCCTTTTATTCTGTCTTACAGATGATGAAAAATAGTGTTGCCTGGGAAGTGGATGTGGATGCTTTACCTTTTTTTAAAAGCTGGTAATTGATACAAGCAGTCACACAGTTGTACAGTGAATGTTTGCAGAATTGATTGAAGTCATATCAATATTAGGATTATTCCTGGAATATTCCATGATGTATTTCCTGAGAAAATCATACCACCATTTCTGCAGCCTTGCATTCAATTGACTGTAATAACTATTATATTGTGTTCTTATTTGCTGGAATGTTATTCCAGTGACAGATTATGATATTGATAGTTTTATGGAAAGCAAAGAGATGAAATATATTGAAAAAGTTTAATACTGTATATTATTCCTTTACAGGTGTCCCTAATCACAGAAATATCTCTGATGTATAAAAAGGTCTCATAGCTGACATTCAAAAATTATTGATGGATACATGGTGAGTTATTTCAACATGCTCTTGGAATATCTCTCAACATTCCTTTTTTATTCTTCATGAATACATTGAATCCCCAGTTTTTAAAGCTGCAGCATATCAGGCCTCAATCCTCTAGTTTAATAAAGGATATGATAGTTTTTCTTTAAAATATGTTGGAGATTTCTTTTGTTGATCTGTTAGTGCTTTCTCTAGTTTGATCCTTTTCAAATTGAGAATGTTTCATAAAGATATGTTTTTTTCATGTTTAGTAAGACATTTAATTCTAAGGAAAAATAAAATAAACACTAAGTGTTAAAGATAAGAGGGCTATCTAATTATAGCAAATAAAATGAGATGCATAAGTTGTTAGAAGGTGCCAATGAAGTAGAAAATCCAGGTAAGCTTTACCTGATCATTGAAAAGAGAAGTGCAGTTTAGTCAGCATTTTAATATTTTGGAGCAATGGAATAATCCTAACAATACCTGTTAATTCTTTGCTGAGTACTTACTATGTGTCAGTCACTATTTGGAATGTTTTATATAAATTAATTCATTTAAGCCAAGTTTTTTCAATCTCAGCACTATCAACAACGGGCCAGATAATTCTTTGTTGTGGGTGGCTGTTCTGTGCATTGTAGGATGTTTAGCAGTAACCTTATCCAGGAGATGGCAATAGAGATATCCCCTAATATGTAACTGCTAAAAATATCTGTGAACATTGACGAAAGATTATTGAGGAACAAAATTTGTTTGCTGCTTGAGATGCGCTGAGTTAAGCCCTGCAATAACTTTATTAGTATTTTCATATAACATTTTACAAGATGGAAATAAAGATAGTTTAAATAACTTTCCCAAGATCACTCAACGTATAATCAGACATTTAGGACTTAATCCAAAGACTTGAATGCCATAGCCCATGTTGTCAAGTACAACCCTACTCATGCACTGCCTCTCATACTCTTCTCAGAGAGGAGTAAGGGATTATACAACTGATAGAGAAAATCAGCAAAATAAGCCTTTAATCAAATACCTTTTTTTTTAGATACTCTCATTCTGTCACCCAGGCTGGAGTTCAGCAGCACAAAGAGCTCACTGCAGTCTCAACCTCCCAGACTCAAGAAATCCTCCCATCTCAGCCTCCTGAGTATCTGGGTCTAGAGGACTGTACCACCATAACTGGTGAATTTCTTTTTTTTTTTAAAGATAGGATCTTCATGTATTGTCCAGGCTGGTCTTGAACTCTTGGCCTCAAACGATCCTACCACCTCAGCCTCCCAAAGTGCTAGGATTACAGGCATGGGATACTATGCCCAGCCCTCACATACCAATTATTGATATTTCCTATGCATGCCACACTTATGGAAGAAATTGGACTAGTTGAGAAAGATTTGAAGAGCTATCACTTGAGCTGACCCAGAGAAGGATGTTGGGCTGAGACCCAATGGGAAATATGGATTTAGAAAACCATATCTGGTTACATAGTAATCTTGAGAATAACCATTCACTAGATATTTACAAGTAACATGTATTTTCTATTTTTGGGGTTTTGAAGAAATGATAAGCAAAATAAAAATAGCAACAACAAAGCATTCAAAAAATACCAATGTCAACAGAGGTGGCCCAGTTATATTTGCTTACTTTCCAAATTACATTGTCCAGTTCTCCTATGATTCATTCTAAGTGTGGGGGTTTGAAGATAATAGAGATGGTGGTATAGGTTAAACTTGTTGATTTTAAAACAGTTCTTTTTTGTTATGCTGGTTTCTAAAGCTGTTCATACACTTATCCTGATCATAATTCTTTCAGCCGTAGTAGTTATGAGCCCCTGGAGCGTTCTAAACGACCTGAAGCACTAGCTTCTAGTTCCTAACTGACATGCATGGAAAACATTAGGGGCATTTATAGAGGATAGCAGCACATCCTCCACACAAAATATTCTGGGAAATCAATTAGTGAGGAGCTACAATATTAATCCACTTTGAGATGGGATGTAGCCAGCTCTTGAGTAATTTGTATTCTAAACCTAAAAGACTCCCTGTACTCACTTCAATTTTAGGAATCTCTTTCGCTTGCCATTAGTGCTGTCAGATTTCTGTCTGTGTTAAGAATAGAATGAGATCAGCATCTAACTTTACTTCTGTGAAACTCATATCCTTGGCAATTATATTTGCAGTTATGAGAAGAGTAGAGATAACACACAAGTGAAGCTAAATGTCAATCTATAAATTCAAACATCAGACAAACTACCTCAGTCCATTTTCTATTTTGTAATCTGGCAACCAAGAGATCTAGGTCCTAATCTCAGTTCTACCACTAACTACCAGTGCCATCCGGTATGACTTGACGGTATGTATGACTTTACTTCCCTGAAATGCAATGTCCTCATTTGCCTTATAGGTGTTTGATTATTAGATTTCAAAATCTCTAAAATATAGTACCATATAGTTACTAGTTTTCGTCAGTGTAAAGGCTTTCTTTACCATGGTTTAATATCATTTCTGATTTTTTTTTTTAATTTTTGGTCAGAGGAATGGGGGTAGAATTGTATTTGGAGGAAGAGATGATTCCAACATAGCATGGCTGAAATAGTGGTGAACAAAAACACTAACTCATCAGTTTTTAACAATGTCTGAAAATTACAATTTTATTTCTTCGGTTTTCTGTTATTGCTGTTTGAAGGACATTGCATTTTTGTAGGCTTTTCCTTAGACTCTGTAATTGGGGTATGAATCTTGCCATTAAATTACTCTACATTTTCGTTAACTAGAAGTTGGTCTGTGAAATAATAGGAAAGTTTCTAAGAATATGATCAACTGCTTTTTGAGTGGATTTGCCTGAAGCCCTAGCCCAAAGTGAACTTGTAAATGAGGTCTGTCCACTAGATAAAAATAAACATTAAAAATAAACCAGTTCTGCTTTTCATATATGACATCTCTCATTAGTTTCTAAGTTAATTTCATATTAGAACTTACAAAATTCTGACTTCAGAGAGCAATGTTTACCCTAAGGCCAAAACAGGGAAATCGATTGCTAAAGAAACTAAAGAATCTATTGCAAGATGTCTAGTCTCTTAGCAGGAACGATGAATCCAGAAACTAAAGTCATCCTCAATTCAATATGTAGAATAGAGAAAGAGATAGTGGGACATTTTTGCTGCCCATCAAACCTTCAACAAAGACCAAAAGTCACATTCCATCAGAGGAACCATTTGGCTGCCTACATTAAACAGGCAAGTCCTTTGCCACTAATGCAGTAGAGTAGTGCCTCTCTTATCTATGGCGGGATATATTCCAAGACCCTCAGTGAATGCCTAAAGCTGAGGATAGTACCAACCCTATATAAACTATGTTTTTTTCTATACATACATGCACATTTACGATAAGGTTTAACTTATAAATTAGACATAGTAAGAGATTAACAATAACTAATAATACAATTGAACAATTATAACAATATATTAGCATCATGATTCTTGCACTTTGGGACCACTATTAAAATAAGGGTTTCTTAAACAAAAGCATTGCAAAACCACCACAGTCAATCTGTCAATCTGAGAACTATGACGGCTTCTAAGTGACTAATGGGTGAGTAATTTAACAATAATTAATAATAAAATTGAACAATTACAACAATATGTTAGCATCACAATTCTTGCACTTTGGGGCCATTATTAAGTAAAATAAGGGTTATTACACAAAAGCACTGCAAAACCACCATAGTCGGTCTGAGAACTATGACAGCTTCTAAGTGACTAATGGGTGAGTAGCATAGACAAAGTTGATGTGCTAGACAGAGGGATGATTCCTGTCCTGGGCAAGACAGAGAGGGACGGTGCAAGATGTCATTACACTACTCAGAGTAGTGTGTGATTTAAAACACATGAATTGTTTATTTTTGGAATTCTCCATTTAATGTTTTTGGGCCAAGGTTGACTAAAGGTAACTAAAACTGTTGAAAACAAAATTGTGAATAAGAGGGGAATACTGTGTTTCCAGGATGCAAATTATGCACACAATTCAACATCACCCATATTTAAAAAGTAAAAACCATTTTTCATAGTTATTGCAGATATTTTTAAAGAAATAAACATTACAATGGATGCAATTTCCTCTGTGTTCTTTCTGAATCTCCCTTTCCTCCAATGAAATCATTGCTACTGTGATATTTCAATACACTTACTGTCTCTCTTGTCTGTAATTTCTCTACACCTTAACCAGAGTAAGTTTTCTAAGATACAAGTTGATATTGAATGGGTTATTAACGTTTGTATTAAATATCATTTTGCAATCTTTTAATGATGAAATATTATTTTTGGTATTTTTTTATATTTATAAATATAGATCTAACTCAGTCTTTTTTTAGATAGCAATCCATTGTACAAACATATAACAGTGTATTTCTGCATTCAAATATTGGTAGATACTGAGATTGTTTCTAATTTGTTGGTTTAGCAGAAATTGCCAAAATGAACATCTTTGTATGTGGCATTTTATTCAGTGTGTAAAGGAATTGTTTAGGGAACAAATATCAAAGTGAAATTTCTAGTTATAAAGTATACAGATTTTTAATTTTACTAGAGGTTGACAAATTCCTTTCCTAAGTGATAATGGCAGTTTGCACTTCCTAAAATAGAATATTAAAGTTATCTCCCTCTCTTGTCCTTGTCAATAATTGATCTTTTCAGAATTTCATTTTCTGCTACTCTGAGAGTTGTGGGATTGTATCTCACATTGATATTCCATGTGTTTGATATTTAAGGTTCTCATTAATTTTAAATTCTATAAAATGAGTTATTGTAATTTTATTTGTTAATTTAACTAAGAACTATTTTGAAAATTAAAAGAAAATAATTTGGAATTTGGGAGGGAGCAGGTGAGAACAGAGCACAGTCCACACATATCTCTAGGGCCCTACACGGCCTGGGCTTTTATCCATTGAGTCTAGAGCCCTGGGACAACCACGTCCCTTCCTGAAGGACCAGGAGACATGGGGACCTGAAGGCAATGCAGGTCTTCATTCCACTAGACCTTGACTTTGTAAGAGAAAAATGAGGGAACACCAGGAAGTGCCCATGTTCCTTTGGGAAGATTCACTGGCCACATGTAGAAAGACTTGTGTATATAATGTGAAACAAACAAACAAAAGAACTGCTTTCAACTTTTTTCCTAAAGTTTTAAAAGGAAACTTATTTTGCCACATCTGGTTCTTTTTACGTATTATAGTTAGAGACATATGATAAAGCAGAATTCGAAAATCAGACATTTTGTAAATGTTCTTTTGTTAAAAAGAAAAGAAAAGAAATGCCTCTGGAAATGACCTTTGGAAATGGGATCGCTAGACCACTTCTCCAAGTGACACTAGGAGGTATTAGCAGAGGTGAAGCAGAGGTCATGAAAAGGAAGAGAAGGGTTTCATGTCATGCATAAAAGGCATTTTCAGATTATAACTATTGTTCTGTGTGTACATTCTTCCTCACTATTGCATATATAGTTAACAATTTTAAGTACTTGAAAAATATATATCTAATATTTCTAAATGTCCCGAAGTGCCTGGTGTATGTTAAAGGATGTAGTAAAATAAGCAATTGTAAATATCCTTCTGTTAAAATTTATGTGAAATATTTTTTTGGATATGGATTTACCCAGTGCAGATGTACCACAAATGCCTGTGATATATCAATAAGTCCAACTCACATTCTCCCAGTTACTCTCTATTGGGCTACCAACCCAACTAAGTGCTCTGTCCCTCTCCTGCTACTACCACTGCAGTCAACCAGAGAAGCCTCACAAGAGCTGGCATTAACCTGGTAAGAAGGCTTAGAGAGTTCTGACCTGACCCCAGTGAGTCCAATGGTGTAATTTTATGGCTTACTTTTAAATTGTTCGTAAAAATCAGTATTCCCCCGTTATTTGCTATGTGGGTATAGTAATCATTTCGCTAAATGCCATGGCAACATTTAGCTCTGGGCTACATCAGCCATCTTTGAATGTATAGAATTTGTTAGATGCCTCCAATAGTAGCCCTAACATTTCTAAATAGAAAAGGCTAGAGAAATTTTTCTTCTGGCTGAAATTACATTGTAAAACAAAACACACCAAAAACAAAACCACAGATTTTGTGCTTATTTGTGGTGGGTTTCATACGGATGAGGAAGACAAAAAAGACAAAAGCCATTCCTAGAAATTGCATAGCTTTCATTAACAGCCATCATCTTTGGGAATAGTTTCTTAAGAAACTATGGAACTTGACATGTATCATTCAAGGAAGAATCCAGGGAGCAACAATATGTTTTCTTCTTTTTAATGCACTATCTTAGGTTTTGTTGTTGTTGCTTATAACAGAACGCCTGTAACGGGGTACTTTATCAATTAAAAGAATGTATTTATTACATTTTAGAGGCTGAGAAGTCCAAGGTCAAGGGGTTGCATCTAGTGAGAGCCTTCTTGCTCGTGGGGGCTCCCTAGGGTCCTGAGGTGATACAGGACATCACATGGCAGGGAGGCTGAGTATGCTAATGTGCTAGCTCAGATCTCTCTTTCTCTTCCTTTAATGCCAGCAGTTCCACTCCCATGACAACTCATTAATCTATAAATGAATTAATCCATCCATGAGAGTAGAGCTGTTGTGCCAATCACTTCTTAAAGACCCCATCTCTCAATGTATGCTGCCACATAGTGGATTAAATTTTAATGTGAGTTTTTGTGGAGACATCCAAGCCATAACATACACCATGTAGTAATTTCTAGATTTAGGAAAAGGACATTTTCCTCAGATTAGAGTTCAACTAATTAGAGCAGAATAGGATATAATCAGTATGTTGTGATGAATGCTTCAATGAGTTTTATGGAAGGCACGGAAAATGGAAAGAAGGATTCCCAGTAGAAACAGAGCTCTTAAATTTCATAAGCATGTCAAAGAATAGGGGTTTGAGTAGTAAGCTCTGGGAAATATCACTGTTGAGTAATTTGGAAGAGAAGATATAAAAATAATATGCTGTCTCCTATTCACAATAGCAAAGACTTGGAATCAACCCAAATGTCCATCAGTGACAGATTGGATTAAGAAAATGTGGCACATATACACCATGGAATACTATGCAGCCATCAAAAAGGATGAGTTTGCGTCCTTTGTAGGGACATGGATGCAGCTGGAAACCATCATTCTTAGCAAACTATCACAAGAACAGAAAACCAAACACCGCATGTTCTCACTCATAGGTGGGAACTGAACAATAAGATCACTTGGACTCAGGAAGGGGAACATCACACACAGGGGCCTATCATGGGGAGGGGGGAGGGGGGAGGGATTGCACTGGGAGTTATACCTGATGTAAATGATAAGTTGATGGGTGCAGCACACCAACATGGCACAAGTATACATATGTAGCAAACCTGCACGTTATGCACATGTACCCTACAACTTAAAGTATAATAATAATAAATAAATTTAAAAAAAAAAAAAGAAGATCACATCAAATACAAAAAAAAATAATAATAATAATATGCTGTCTCACTATAGTTTTTTTTGCAAGTAAGTAACGACATAATTGGATGGAGACATTTTAGTTCATATTTTTTTGTTTGTTTCCCTCAAAATCTAACAGCAGCGATACAATCTGATTGTTTCACTTTGTCATGTCAGTTGTGGATTTTTTTCTTAGTTTTCCTTTTTTTTTTTTTTTTTTTTTTTTAAATTCTTGGTACCTGTGTGATTTACTTCCCTAATCTTGAAATTAAAATGTTTCAGTAAGAAATATTTCTTATGAGTCTCCATTACTACTTGGCTTATAGAAATGACCCTTTTATTCAGATAAAAAAAATGGTTAACAAAATATTACTTCTGGATATTGTTTCCTTATCTGTTCTTTCCCTTCTTCTCAAATATATCTGTAGGTTGAATTTCTTGGTTCTTTACTCCATTTCTATTTTATACTTCATATTCCTTTTTATTTTCTGTGTTTTTTCTACAGAAAATAATTTAGATATTCATTACCTTAAATTTAATTTTGAATG
Source organism: Macaca thibetana thibetana (assembly GCF_024542745.1). NCBI lineage: Eukaryota > Metazoa > Chordata > Mammalia > Primates > Cercopithecidae > Macaca > Macaca thibetana. Next base: position 28,260,025 of record NC_065590.1, read on the forward strand.
TTATACTTATTTTTTATCAAATAAACCTCTTCTGATTTCAATTCATCACATTTGGTAATTATAATAACCTTTAAACTTGATTAAGAAACATCCTTTAGAATATAGAGATGTCTTGAATGTTGTACTTCCTGTAAGTTCCTTTCACAGCAGGAGACCTTGTTTTAATATCTTTGTTTCCCTTGTTTTGAACTCATGAGTATATTCATGAGTATATTAATATTTTCTTTAATCTGATTGCCTGTAACCAGAGGACATTACATTTAGCAAAACTGTATTTAAGATTAGAAAGTAACTGAAAGACTTTTTCATTTAAAAAGCATCTCAGCAATTATGTCATTTATGTAGCCTACTTGAAAAAATTGTAATAGTATATATTACAGTACATATAGTATATATATAGGGAGTATATATTGGATATGAGAAGAACCATTAATAGAACTCAAGAATAAGAAATTAAAAAAAATATTTCTTTATGTGAAATTGTTTGTTAACATAAAGATGTGTTTAAATAAAAGAGGGTAATGAGACTAAGTAAGACATGATATACTGTCCATTTCCTGGACAGTTCACCTGTAGATTGAAGAGGACAAGAGTAAATTACTGTACTATGTTTCCCAATCTCCTGTTTGTTCTAATTTAAATGCTCATTTAATTGTTTTAATATATATACTGAAATTTTGAGACAAGGATTGTTTTACAGTATCTTATTTGTCATTTACCAGTTAAAAGTCCCTGAAACAATTATTTAAAAAAAAAAAAATTAAAAGGTATTTTGGTATAACAGAAATACCCAAAGCCGCCCTCTACCTTTATAGAGTTTCTGACAGTTTTTCAGAGGATGTAGTTTATTACATTTATAAGAAGATTGTGAATTGAGAGGGCTTTGGAGATATGTCATTCCTATAGCAGAGGTCCCTATTTTAAGAAGAATGTTGATTGCTCAGGAGAGAGCAACGAAAATGATGAAGGTGTACTGCAATATATCCAGCTACCCTAGAGAAGGTAAGGCAGGGGAATAATAGACAAGCTGTCATCAAATATTTGAAAGGAATAATAAATTTATTCTACTGTGCTCCAAATGGCAGGAATAAAATTAAAGGTTGAAATTACAGTGACAATATTTTGTTCAATAAAAGGAAGACATTTGCAACAGTTAGAACCCTTTGTTGGGGGAGTCGTTGAAGCAGGGGCTGGGTCGACGATCATAAGGTTTTATGGGGTTTTGTGGGAGGTTTCTTTCAGGATCTCTAGCAATCTTTTCCTATTTAAACTCCTGTGATATTCCACTTAATATCACGTTTAATTTCACCAGAGTTTTAAGGTTAGAGAGCATTTGTTCTATCCCATTCAAATAAACCTTTATAATTAAAAGAGTGTTTGAATTGTGAAATCTGCAAAGTTGAATTTCGTTGCATTTAATTTAGTAAAATTAAAACGCCTAGTGACATCCTGGTTAGAACATTAGCCATATTTAGACTTGTAATTAATGTCTAATTGGACACTAGTACTCAATTTCGTAGTAATGAAATAATAGCTGAAAATACCAACTGGTATTTAAAAAGATATGTGATATATATCCGGAAGCAATTTTCTTAAATGCCAATTATAATTTGACATTTAGAGGCTGAGAGATGTGATTGCTGATGAAAGTCATACTGTGATCATATTGCACATGGCTATACATTCTGATTTGGGGTATACACAAAGTTTTATACTTAATAAAAATTTTAAAAATAAATATTTTAATTGTAAACATGATTTTAAATTAAGTATACTTGTATAACACAAAAACTGAGATAAAAAATTTTTTTTAACAATTCTAAGCACAGTTGAAACATCTCTCTGTCATATCATTAGGTAAAGTATGAGGAAGCAAAACATTTTGAGTAATTTTATGCTTTATTCATGCAAAAAATCTGACTTGTAATTAGCTTTCCAGTACCAATTATAAACTAATTATATATTGTCAGTTAAACATAGATTTATATGCTTTAATTGACAATTCAGAAAAAAAATTCTCTTACAATGTTTGATGAAACCTAGCTAGAAGGTATTTTAGAAATAAACTTACTGTGATGTCTATTCAGAGTGGAGGCAAGGGATAGTGCATTAATCAGGGTTCTCCAGAAAAACGTTTATTTATATTATGTATATTCCTGTACATTAATTCCTAATAAATCTCCCCCCATAGATATATTTCTCTCTATATATTTTATTTATATTTATTTTGTTTTAATTTTAATACAAATATAAAAATATTCCATATTTATTATATAGAAATATATTTATGTCTATACGTATACAGTAGAAATATAAATGTAGAAATATCAAAATATATTTATTTATATTTTACTAAATGTTAAAATATAAATGTATTTATATATTTCTATAATAGAAATATAAATATAGAAATATAAGTATATATAGAAATATATGTTTTTCTCTATATATTTATGTTTCTGTATATATTTTTACATAGGGAGAAATATATAGGTCTCTCTATATTTATATTTCTCTGTATATTTATATATAATTATATACATAGAGAAAAATATATATATATGTATATGATTGCTCATGCAATTAGGGAAGCTGGCAAGTTCCAAGCGCTGCAGGATGAATTTGTGAGCTTGAAATCCAAGAAAGATGATGGTATAGTTCCAGTCTGAGTCCAAATCTTAAGAATGAGAACAGTCAGTGATGTAGTTCCAGTTCAAAAGCTGGTTGACTCAAGCTCCAAGGAAAGCTGATGTTTCAGTTCAGTTCAAAAGGTAGAAAAAGAGCTGAAGAACCAGTAAAAAGGCAACAGGAAGAAGGAATTCTCTCTTTCACGGGTGAGAATCAATTTTTCTGTTCTCTTTAGGCCTTGATCTGATTGGATGGGGCCCACACACCTGAGGGAGGACAATCTGCTTTACTGCATCTATCAATTTAAATGTTAACCACATTCAAAAACAACTTCATGGAAATACCCAGAATAATGTTTGACCAAATATCTGAACAGCCTGTGGTTCAGTCAAGTTGATACAAAATTAATCATCACAGTTCGTATTTGCAGTAAAGACCCAAACATATTCTTGGAGAATACTTTTTAATTGACTATAACAGGATTCTATATGTTGTAAAATCACTAACATATATTGACATTGAACATTGACCTGGCAACTTTTGGGAGAAGTGCTATTATACATTATCACAACCAACTAAAAACCAAAACTGATAAAACAACTAAACAAAAAGTCTCTAAGTAAAGACCACAAAGGTGACCTGACTTTGGATAATGTCCAAAGTAAAAAGAAAAAAGTACAAAGTACAAAATAAACGTTCTTGGGATTATCATCATTGTCATCATCATACTATTATTTTGATGTAGTTTATATATTTAAGAAAACATCATAACATTGCATTGTTTATTTGCATTGTTTTAATGCAAAATTCATATTCATATCAGCACACTTTTTTCCCCAGGATATTTCCAGAATTTTTATAAAAATATGAATTACCTATCAAAAATTGAGATCATAAGGTGATAAAGAACACTGTATTAGATAAAGATTTTGCAGAACTATTTATACCAATTGTTTAGTACATAATTTAAAAACTAAAAATTTCAGAAAATGAAAGCTTATTTCACAACAAGCAGACAGCGTTCTTCAAGATTAGCTTGACTCTATAGATGAGTTCAGTCTCAATGAGGTTATGAAGCAATGACAGAGAAAACAATTGTTAATATTCAATATTAAGATGAAAAATAAGTCTGTTACCACAACATTTAGCATTTGAAAACGTGTATTTATTTTCGCTATGGCTTCACATGTGTCTGTTTTGAGTATTAAAGCTTCATGTTCTTGATAAGGTTTTCTGTGACTCACACCAAGTGCTATGCTGGACACAAAATAGGGGCTCAGTTTATACTGGCCATTTGTTCAGGCTGTGAGAACATATCCATAACATGTATTTATGCAAGCTATCTGATTGAAAAAAATTCAAACTGTTAATGCACAGTTAATAAATAACCAACAGGCAGTAACATAAATGGCTATGAATTAGCAGACAAAGCAGTGAACTCTAGACGACATTTCTTCTTCCCTAATGTTGAATATATCTAAAATAAAATCATGATGATGTATCTAAGGAATACTCTTTAAACATTACAATAGGGTTGAGTACTAAAACACAATAACACATTTAAATCAGAATCAAGCACGGGGAATCTGAGCAGGAAAAATATAACAGTATATATTACAGTTAATTTGGAGTAACTATTAATTCAAATTGTATATGAAATCAAAGTTAGAGCTAGAAAAAAATGCGGAATGAATTATAGGATATTCTGTCGGAAAGTGTATATTAGTCCTATTCAGCTAAGACTCCAGTCCTATTCCGGAGTCTTGCTGACATAAGGCTCCAATTAAAGGCTATATTACAAGGTGCGAGTCTATGCATCCTGGAGAAGGAGAAGCTATCTGATTTCTGACATGAATTATTATTATTTATTGTTTTTGTTTTTGTTTTTTGAGACAGAATCTCGCTCTGTCGCGCAGGCTGGAGTGCAGTGGCACGATCTCGGCTCACTGCAAGCTCCGTCTCCCGGGTTCACGGCAATTCTCCTGCCTCAACCTCCCTAGTTGCTGGGACTACAGGCGCCCGCCACCACGCCTGGCTAATTTTTTTGTGTTTTTAATAAAGATGGGGTTTCACAATGTTAGCCAGGATGGTCTCGATCTGCTGACCTCGTGATCCACCCGCCTCGGCCTCCCAAAGTGCTAGGATTACAGGCGTGAGTCACCGCGCCCGGCCCCGACATGAATTATTATACTCAGGGTTTAAAAAAGCAGAAGTCATGGTTGTCCTCAGAAGTACTGGATCCCACTGATTTCTGTCTTCCTTTTTATTATGTCAGATAAGAATAGTGCCTTATACTGCCCATAAGAGAGGAGGATGTTCATGGACTTGTTTTGGGCCTCTCAGTTGATGGGACAGGAAAAGACAGTGCCAACCTGTGAAGTAGAATGCAGCTTGTATAGCTCTCCAGTAAATTTGATTATAGTTACATAAGAAATGGAATCGTTAAGACTCAGAAGTTGATTTTATTTTCTTGAATCTTCTCTTTGCTCATCTATATTTAGAGGGTGCATAATGTAAAGAAAAGTTCATCAAAGTTGAAACCTGGAGAGTTACACTCTACACCTTGTTCTTCTACTACCTTCAATTTCAACCTTTTCTACTTCTGTTTCTACCTACAATTTCAATTTTTTCTACTTCTGTTTCCTTATTTAGGAAATATAATAATACCTCTAGTACCTGTGCTGCAAAGCTTATATGCTAATGGTTTCTTGGGAGCTATGATCCTATGTGAAATGGTTTGGCTCTGTTTCCCCACCCAAATCTCACTTCTAATTGTAATAATCCCCATGTGTTGTGAGACGGCCTGGGTGAACTGAGTCATGGGGCCGGATTTTTCTGTGCCATTCTTGTGATAGTGAAGAAGTCTCACGAGTTCTGATGGTTTTATAAAGGGGAGCTTCCCTGCACACACTCTCTTGCCTGCCACCATGTAAAGCATGACTTTGCTCTTCATGTGCCTTCTCCATGATTGTGAGGCCTCCCCAGCCATGTGGAACTGTGAGTCCATTAATCCTCTTCCTTTTATAAATTACTTAAGTCTTGGGTATGTCTTTATTAGCAGCGTGAAAATAGACTAATATACCATAGGAATATAAGTGAGGGGGAAAGGGAAGTGAAGCAAGGAAGTAGGCAAAACAAACATAATATGATTCATTATTGAGTTAGCCATGGCCTCTCAAGAAAACCGGGCAGTTTGCTGGAGCAGGTGAAACAGTTTTAAAAACGTCATGTACTGTCTTTCAATCATTGGATCAGTTAGTCTGGCAACACAAGGAAAATGCATTTATCTGCTAGCCTCCTTTCATTTCTCGTTTCTCATTGGTCAAATTTTGCCTCATGGCATATTAGTACCTCTGTGCTTTCAAGTTGAGTTTCTGATTTCCCTAATGCAGCTCCTGGACAATCTAGACTTTTTAACTCAGTGAAAAGTTTCATTTGAGTTTGTGAGTGATGTAAGAAGTCAGATCCTCCTATCCAAATGACATGAACATGAGCTCTTGAGCCAATGTGTCCTCTGTAGCATGAATGCTGTATCAGAGCCCCCTTCTCTCCAGAAGGAGGCCTTGAGAACCAGTGGCGTAAGGCGTAAGGCAGCAAGGCTGTAGTGGTGGCAGCCATGGCTCTTTGTTGGCAAGTGGCCAAAGTGCTAGGAGTTAGGTGGATCCAAATAAATTGGGCTTATAATTAGCAATGAAACATACTTTAAGACAAAATGGCTTACACCTTTAAAAAATTTGTCAATTTTTTATTATTTTGAGAGATGTCTAAGAAATTACACAGACTACCATTATGATATCAGCTGATATTCTGAAATCTGTAGGATTTTGGAAGCAAAATGTTCCCTTACATTACCCTAAATTTTTAGAAAGACTTTGGTGGTTCTGGTAAAACATATATTAGTGAAGTTGTTAAAAATTACCCCAATCTTGCCAGGCAGAAAAAAATAAGTGAGCAAGTTTTCTGCAGGATTATATGACATCCAGCAATAACTCTAAAGTTTAGTCCACCATTTGTGAGCTATGCATGTGTGTTTCTGCCACAATTATTTAAAAGCATCAATGATCCTGGCTAGCTCGTCAACATTTCTGGAATGGGCTGGAAAAAATGTGCATAACAAATGGCATCAAGTAGGATAGACACACCTTCTGAAGCATGTTGTTCTTTCACTTGGGTTAGAGAATCAAATCTGCTGCAACCCAACTGGAGTGAAACAACTGCTAAAATGATTTAGTCACTTGGCAAGAATGTACATCTCTGCAACATTCTGGGTAATGGACAAAAGCAGATTTTTATTAGAATCATTTTGTATGAATAACAAGTATTTTACAAAAAAAAAATGAGACTAAAGAGGCAACCTCAGGGAAGAATGGGCACCCTCATGGTTGCTTCCTGGGAAGGCTGGGATTAGCATGTTTCTCCCTTTCTCTCCTCCCTCCGTCTCCCTCCTGGCTTCCTTCATTCCTTTTTCTCTCCCTCCTTCATTCCTTTTTCTCTCCCTCTTTCATTCCTCCTCCATCCCTGTCTTTCTCTCTCTCCTTCCTTCCATTCCTCCTCCCTCCCTCCCTTCCATTCTTCCTCTGTCTCTCCCTCCCTCCCTCCCTTCCTTCCTTCCTTCCATCTCTTTATGAACTATCTTCCATACTTTCTGAACATGAATCAGCTAGGCTGTAAACTCCAGCTTAAACTCAAAGTCATATCCAAATGATGCCATCTAGTCAGAATGAAAAGAAACTATTAATTTCTGGTGGTAAAATGATGAAAAGTAAGTCATACCTTTGCCTTTGAATGACTTTTCATGTCCTATTTACTCTATTGGATAAGAAGTCTAGTTACATATACTTTGAAAGGAACATCGTCCCACACGGTAAAGTAACAACAAGATGTGGAAGATTATGAGCCTGAGAACCAAAAAACACTCCAAGAATAGGACTCCTTGCTGGAAATACATTAGATTGAATTTTTCAAAAGTTTTAAACTGCAACCATATGAATAAAAGCTTTTTTCTTCCTAATACTGGATCAAAACTTATTAGGCAAGGAATATAATTTCCCAGGAAGAAGGAATATAGAGGTGAATCCACTCATGCTTTGGTGAATCAGTACTTACACAGTCTGTTTGAGAAAGTAGTGCTATTTTATATAAATAAACAGGTCATTTGGGAAAACGAAATTTTAATAGTATTATATTTATGAGTCAAACATGCTTTAGTATATGGATGTATGTGTTTAAATTGGTCTTATAGTAAGTGAATGTGCCAATGAGAATTTTCTTCTTCTCCTTAGTATATTGTTATTAAAGTTAATTTAAAGTTGCTAAACAATTTGAAGACTTTTTGTTTTTGTTTTGTTTTTACGTGCAGCTATGGAGGATGTGCACCATAGCATCAAAGCAAAAACTGTGGACATTACTTTAATACATATTTTATAAATTGAATTGTATGTTATAGCACCATTTTTGCACTTCAAGTTTAACTATATGTCCCCACACTTTATTTATTTTTACAGAAGTAAAAATTGCTCTCACAATACCAAGAAGAGGTATGCTATGGTTTCAACTGTGTCCTTCCAAAAAGAGACATGTTAGAGTCCTAACTCCTGGTACCTTAGAATGTGACTGTATTTGGTGATAAGGTGTTTAAAGAGGTAATTCAGTTAAAATTCTATTACCAGAGTGAGTTCCAAGCAAATATGACAGGTGTTCTTATTAAAAGGGCAAATTTGGACACAGAGACACATGGAGAAGGAGGAAGATGTGACTGCACAGGGAGAATGATATCTACAAAACAAGCAACACCAGAGGCCACCAAAACAAGCAACACCAGAGGCCACCAGACAGTAAAAGAGAGGCTTGGAATAGATTCTCGCCCACAAACCAGAGAGGGAAACAACACTGTGGACATCTTGAGTTTTGGACTCCCAGCCTCAAGAACTATGTGACAATAAATTTCTGTTATTTAAGCTACCTACATTTTTTCACTTAGATAAGGTCGCTCCAGGAAAGTGATACTAGGTTTTTATCCAAAATCACTCTCAAGATTATGTATGAGTTCACCACAGATCATCCTGGGGAATGACTTAATGCCATTGTTACTGAGAAGTATAGTAGAGGATAATTAGTTTTAGAGTTTATTATCGTGCAGGAATGTTCTGAATTGGGATAAATATAAATAAAAATGTTTATTTACTCTCTGTGGAAGCTTTCCCAGTACAGAATGAAAGTCTAAGCCATGAAAAAATAGCACAAGTGATGAGAAAATATGATTGTATAATGTTTGATGAATAAGAAAAATGTGATTGTATAATGTGTAATGAATGTGTAATTTCCTCTGTAGTAATGTGACTCCAGGATTCCTGTCCCCTTCTGGTGTACAAATCCTGAGTAATGCTCATCCTCTGAGTTTAAAAGAGAGTGGTAAATATGATGGGATTTCACTATCATGATTATGTTACATTGCAAAAGGGATTTTACAAATAAATTTAAATTTCCTAATCAGCTACTTTTGAGTTACTCAAATGGGAAATCTTAGTCAGTGTGTCGGACATAATCAGGTGAGTTCTTAAATGTAGTTAAGAGATTATGAGCAAGACACGTTTTCCTGGTGGCCTTGAAAGAGCAAATTTCCATGTTGTGGATAGGGCTACATAACAGGAAACAATGGTTAGCCTCTAGGTACAGCGAATGACTGTCAGTTGATAGCTTACAAGAAATTTAGAAACTTTGCTCCACTAAAATGCAAGAAACTGAATTATACCAACAACCCAATGAGCTTGGAAGATAACCTTGAGACTGAGATGAGCTCATAATGCTGGCAGATACCTTGATTTTAGCCTATGAGACTCTAAGCATAGAACCCAGTTCTAGTGAGGTTAGTTTTCTGATCTAGGGGACTATTAGACAATAAAGAGATGTTGTTATAAATTGCTAAGTTGGTGGTAATTTGTTACATTGCTAGAAAAAGCCAATAAATGCTCTTACAATGTATATAAAGTGGTATACTCATATTCTAAGAAAGATCATGAATAATTAAATAGGCATACTGTAAAGTCTAGGGTAACTACTAAACACAATTTTGAAAAGTGAAAAAAAAATTAATCCAATAATGGAGAAAAGTAAGGCATAAAATATACTTCATTAGTCCACAGAAAGGCAGAAACCAAACAAAAACAGATGGCACTAATACAAAAACATCCAGCAAGCTGATAGATTTTTTTAACTGTATCAATAACTACATTAACACATACAATTTTAACACATCAATAAAAAGACAGATATTTTCAAGTCAGATAACAAAGAAATATCCAACTACCTGCTATCTACAATAATCCATTTAAATGTAAAGATATAAACAAGTTAAAAGATTAGAAAAACTACTCCAATATAATAAAAGGAAAGATAAAATAATTACATTTATATGAGGAAATATAGACTTCATAACAAGAAATATTACTAGGACTAGAGAGAATCATTGCACAATAATAAAGAAATCAACTTTCCACAATGACCTAACAATCCTGAAAGTAAAAGAAAACTAACAAAATAATTGCAAAATATAGCACATAAAACTGATAGAATTACGAGGGGAAATAGATAATTCTATAATTATATTTGCACATATCAAAATTAATCTTTTAGTAATTAATAAAACGAGTACATAAAAAATCAATATGGCAACAGAAACTCTGAGGCACCGTACCCAGTGATCACAGTTGTATTCTTGGGGGACTGGTACACATGGGGGGATGGTTCCAGGACCCCTGCGGATGCTAAAATCCGCAGATGCTTAAGCCCCTTATACAAAATGGCATAGTACTGGTTGGCAAGGGTAGGAGAGAGGAGGAGATTGGTTAATTGATACAAAATTACAGCTAGATAAGAGGAATACATTCTAGTGTTCTATAGCCCTGTAAGGTGAATATAGTTAATAATAATTTATGGCATATTTTCAAATAGGTAGAATAGATAATTTTGAATGCTCCCAACACAAAGAAATGATGAAGATTTGAGAAGACGGATCCACTAATTATACTGGTTTGATCATTACATATTGTATACATACATAAACATATCATGCTGTACCCAATAAATATGTATAATTATGTATCAATTTTTAAAAAATGACAAATGATAAATTAAATAATAATACAATGTTGTTTTTTATTATTTGTAAATTATGTGTTCTACAACTATTATATCCATAAAATTTGTAATAAATACACAAATGTGTAAACTTTTTTTTTTTCCCCCCAGAGAACTGGTTCAATATTTAACAGCACACCGCTGGTAGAGCTCATGCATGGTATGGTATGTTGATAAAATGTTTTACAGTTTTTTAATAAAATTTATGCACAACTTCCTATATATGTTAAATCATCTCTGAATTACTTATAACACCTAAAACAATATAAATAGTTGTTATACTCTATTATTTTTTATTTGTATTATGTTGTAATATTATTTTTATTAATTTTAATATTTTTGATCTGTGATTGATTGAACACAGATGCAGAACCCATCATTATGAAGAATAACTATATTTAACATACACAGATTCGACCCAACAACAGCTAAATATAGATTTTTTTTAAAGTTGATGTAGAGCATTCACCCAACAGCCCTTTTTCTGGGTCACTAAAAAATCTTAAAAATAAACTATACTGTGTTTTCTCAGATTAAAACACATTAAACCAAAAGTAAATAACAGGAAAATATCTAGAAAGTGCTCAAATATTTGAAATTAAACAACTTACATGTAAATACCCCTGGTTCAAAGAAGAGATTATGAGGGAAATTCAAAAATATTTTAAATTGAATTAAAATGATGATACAGCATATCTTTATTTTGTGAAGTTATCATTATTGGAAAGCATTAAAGGCTTCTGTAAGAAACACTGATCTTAATTCACTGATCTAAGCTTCCACATTAAGAACTAAAGAAACAAAAGCAAATTAACTCAATGCAAGAATAATTTAGAAAATAACAAATATAAAGTAGAAACTATTGAATTCGAGTACAGAAAGAATAAAGAACATTAATAAAACTTGACTCTTTGAAAAAATCAATAAAATTGATAAACCTCTCACCATACTGACTAAAAATGAGAAAAAACAAATTAAAAATATCAGGAATGAAATTAAGTATATCACCACCATATAGAAAGTAAAAAAAAAATAGAGACTGTTACAAACAACTCTATGGCCATGAATTTGATAATTTTTATGAAATAGACAAATTCTCAAAAGAAGCAGTGGGAAATTTTACATTAAAATAGATACAAGAGGCCGGGCGCGGTGGCTCAAGCCTGTAATCCCAGCACTTTGGGAGGCCGAGACGGGCGGATCACGAGGTCAGGAGATCGAGACCATCCTGGCTAACCCGGTGAAACCCCGTCTCTACTAAAAAATACAAAAAACTAGCCGGGCGAGGCGGCGGGCGCCTGTAGTCCCAGCTACTCCGGAGGCTGAGGCAGGAGAATGGCGTGAACCCGGGAGGCGGAGCTTGCAGTGAGCTGAGATCCGGCCACTGCACTCCAGCCTGGGCGACAGAGTGAGACTCCGTCTCAAAAAAAAAAAAAAAAAAAAAAAAAAAAAAAAAAAAAAAAAAAAAAATAGATACAAGAATAGCCTAAATTGAGCTTATATTTAAATGTACGTTTATATAAATTTCCCGGTTTTGATGGGAAATTCTACCTAATCTTATAAAACATTTAAAGTAGAAATAACACCAATTCAGCAAAAGTGAAGAACACAGATGAGGAGGAAACCATAATCACTTTTTGAGGCCAGAATCTCCCTGATAACAAAAGTATGTGAAGACATATGAGAAATAAAAATGTAGATCAGTATTTGTCATGAATCTTGGCACATATTGCCTTAAACAAATTATTAGCAATTTAAAACAAACAATATTATGACCAAGTATAGTTTATTTAAGGAATGTATAATTTAACTTTTTAAATTTAAATCTTGCCAGATTTGGGAAGATATTTTTCCTGGTGTTATTTAAATATTTTATATGACCAGTTTTACTTCCTTCTCTCTTTCTGAGATTTAGTCACTATATACCACATATATGTGATGCTATATGTATAATATTAAAACATTATTGATATTAATGTAATATATATGAACATATGTAAATTTTACATTATGTATGTGTCAATTATATGTCAATATATTTTTATGCACAAACATATGCCAAATGCACATACTCATCCTGTCACACTCATCACATTGCCCTAAGGATCTCTGAGCCTCTGTTCTTATTTTTCAATCTTTTTCCAATCCCTGTTCTTCAAAATTGGAAAATTTCACTTAATCTATGTTCTTGTTTACAATTTTTTTCCTCACCATTCTATTATAAAGTCTTTCCAGTGGACCTTTTTATCTCAAATATTATGTGTCAATTCTAAAACTTATATTTGCTTTTGTTTTTATACGTTTGATTTTTCTTTGGAGATATTCTTTCCTTTACTCTGAGTATATTTCTCATGACCTAATTGACCATAGTCAAATAAAATTCTATAATGTCCTTTTGTAATAATTTTAACGGCTAGGTCATCCACAGGTTGGCTTTTTTTTTTTTTTTTTTTTTTTTTTTTTTTTTTTTTTGAGACGGAGTCTGGCTCTGTCGCCCGGGCTGGAGTGCAGTGGCCGGATCTCAGCTCACTACAAGCTCCGCCCCCCGGGTTCACGCCATTCTCCGGCCTCAGCCTCCCGAGTAGCTGGGACTACAGGCGCCCGCCGCCTCGCCCGGCTAGTTTTTTGTATTTTTTAGTAGAGACGGGGTTTCACCGTGTTCGCCAGGATGGTCTCGATCTCCTGACCTAGTGATCCGCCCGTCTCGGCCTCCCAAAGTGCTGGGATTACAGGCTTGAGCCACCGCGCCCGGCCACAGGTTGGCTTTTGTCAATTTTTATTTCCCCTGAGAATAGGTCATATTTTCATAGCTTTATTCCTGTAAGTAATTTTGGAGTATATTTTGGACATTAGGAATATTATGTTGTGGAGACTGTGGATTCTGTTATATGCTTCTGAAGAATGTTGTAGTGTTTGTTTAGTAGGACTGTAACTGGAACAAAATCTCTGAGACCTCAGGCCAAATTGTTAGCAATCTACTTCATACATGTAGAACTCAAGGACTGGTTAGATATTAGGATAAAATGTATTAACTGAATTTGAAACTTTCATTTTCTGAATTTGTTTATGGGGTTCCCCCTTCACTCTTCTTTGAGTCTGTCTTTCATTGTTTTTCAAAGGCAGAAAAAAACTGGTCGGTTATTTTTTTTTAAATCAAAAGTTAACCATTCAGCAATTCTGCCATGAGCTGCGGAGTCCTCAGGGCAAAAATCATAAAATAGGGGAGCTCCCTGTGTGCCAATTGCATCTTCTATGTTTTTCTCACTCTCTGAATTCTGCCAATTTCTCAATCTTCAGAGTAATCAGTTCGCATTTTTCTCATTTGTTTAAGAGTGAATAATTGATATGTGTGAGAGGGTGAATTGCGCTAGAATCTTACACCTTCCTTCAGTACATAGAACACTATTTAGATTTATGTATGTGGTTTTGCTGTTTTTAATAAAAAATATAATGGACTAAAAATGTAGTTTCCACTTTATATACAGTTTTCTTACAGTGAAGACTTTTTTCTTTGTTTAATTTTCAAATTACATTGCTAATGCTATTTTATTCACACATTGTTTACTATTGCCAAGGGACCAAAAAAATGTATAACCGCCATATTTTCCACACGATATCAATATATCACGTGGCATATTGATTTAATCTTTTTCACTAGCAAACCACTTTATTTTTCCTCAAGGTACAAACTGGTCCAATGAGGCTAGTAATGTTAGGTGATTTTATGGGCTATGAGATTAAGGGTAAGAAAGAAGAGCTTGTAGTATAATAATAAAGAACAGGAGAATGCTGAAGTTAAAATGAAAAAAAACAAAAAAGTAGTCTTCTAAAGGAAATTTTCTGAGTTACTTTGGTTTCCAGCTTAAGAGACTGCACCTTACACTTCACTGAAACATTAGCATTAAAACTCTTTTGTGCCTTTCTTTGAATACTGACTTTATGGTATTGAATCTGATTCTCTTTACCTTTCTGCATTCTCTTTTACCTTAGACTAGTTTTATTATTTTATAATTATGTTTTCCAGAGCTTAAATTTGTCACAAACATTTTGTTTTGTGTTTCTCATAAGGTCTTATCTATTAATGCTATATTAAGATAAACAATTCATGAGTATGACCAATATCTTGCTCCAAAACCACAAAGACACTCTTTGCCTACAGAGTCTTTCAAGTAATAATTGAATAGATCTGGACACAGGTTTTTGAGTATAGTGGGTGAAAACCCTTTATCACTTGAGAACAAATATCTTTGACCTGGAAATTGTGGTAATAACAAGCTCTTTAATGAACTACCTTCTAGAAGCATGTTCTTGATTTTTTTTTTTTTTTTTTTTTTTTTTTTTTTTGAGACGGAGTCTCGCTCTGTCGCCCAGGCTGGAGTGCAGTAGCGCGATCTCGGCTCACTGCAAGCTCCGCCTCCCGGGTTCACGCCATTCTCCTGCCTCAGCCTACCGAGTAGCTGGGACTACAAGGCACCCGCCACAGCACCCGGCTAATTTTTTGTATTTTTAGTAGAGACAGGGTTTCACTGTGTTAGCCAGGATGGTCTCGATCTCCTGACCTCGTGATCCGCCTGCCTCGGCCTCCCAAAGTGCTGGGATTACAGGCGTGAGCCACCGCGCCCGGCCGCATGTTCTTGATTGTTACAGGTTTATGTTAAATAATAATGAATAATGTGTTGAAAGAACTCGAAGAAGATACATTGTAAATAAGTTGATATTATATAGTGTATTATTTTAAAATTTTACACATTTAATGGAGCTGGAGACATTATTTTACTTGCTCTCATACTGCTCGCAGGCATCATGAACTCAAGAAAATTTCCAAGATTCTGTAAGCAAATTGTTTTCCATCTTCTTTCAATTAATCTAGCATTCCTGGGAAGCCATAAGGCTTATCTACTAGCTAAAAAGGGGGCCCTGGTAGTGATACCACAATCTATATCAACATTTTCAGATAATCCTTGACTCTTCTGTGTAATAACTGATGCCTGTCTACTTTTCTAAAATTAGTTCCAGCAGAAATGCCCTTCCTCCCATTTTTTATTCGTAATGTCAGCTACTTTTATAACAATTGCTTTTGGAATATATTCATCTCTTATAAAAAGAAAATCTACCACCTATTGTTGAATGTAAGACAGCAAGGAGGTTTGATGGTATTCAAAGACAATATCATGCTTCTTTTGAGATGTCATTGCCATCAGAAAATAATGTGAATAGTTTGAAAAGGGCTGCTGAAAAATCTCTAGTCTATTACTGAAATGTAGTTTATCTCTATGCTCGTATTGATTTTCATAAAGAGAGCTGAAAGTTGAAATATACTTAATACTTGGATTTTATGCTTCTATAAGAAATATAAATATATAACTCTTAAAAACTTTTCAAATATTAATTGACATTCTGAAAATACCTTATTATAAATTTTAAGCATGGTTATGAAAATAATTCAGAAGAATTATATCCTAATTATATCCTATACATGATTTTTCAATGTGTTGCATTTTTACAGTGAGAATAATGGATACAAAATGGTATGAAAAAAGTTTCAGTCTTACTTTATCTAAAAGGCAGTTTTCAGTCCATCAAAATGATAGACAGGGGAGAGTTCTAGAGTACTTTAGATGTACTTCCAGAAATATTAACTATATAAAATAATATTTTGTTTATATTGCTTGTTTTATTCATCAGATTAATGGATGAAAGAATTAATATATAAACTTAAAAAAAAGTAAGATATTAACTTACAGCTATAAATACAAAGTTTTTCTAAATGATATGTGATTATTTTTGTGTCTTGTGAACTAACTTTCTCCAAAGCACATTGTAAGGAGAAAACAAATAGTACTTATAGGATTATTTTTGTCCATAATAACAGCATAATCTTATAAAAACCAGATTCCTTATAATAAATATGATTTGATTTTTTAATAAAGTTCCAGATATCAATGGACACAACTCCTTCCATTCTAGATTCCAATAATCTGTTGTGCATCTATAAAAACACAATGCATTGTAAATCAGGGTAAATGTTTTAAAGTAGATTGGAAAAAAGCAGTCAAATTTCTTAGTATGTGCTACAGATCAAAACAAATCTCTTTACCTTTTGGAGTTTTTAGAAACTAGCTATGTTAATGTAAAATGGGAGAAAAGTTTATAAGAATTCTAAGGAAATGGGTAATATAAATATTTTGAAGTTCTTACACAATTTGAAAAATATTAGAATATTTGTAACCACAAATGGCTGGTAGATATTCAAAGTAATCACCAGAAAAATAAGTCAAAAGTGGAGTGAGGAAATAAACAAGACTGTTTATTACTTCCAAACTCTGTCATTACTTATACCTTAGACACAGCAGTACTTAGCGTCTCAAGTATCAGGTGACTTTCCTAAATCTTTTAAGATGTGACCAACCATTAACTTTATAAGCTTTTCACATTTTATTCTCGTCTTAACCCATCTTTTCTGACTGCAAAAGCAGTATTAGAACAATTTAAAAGGATTATAAATCATGCTGCTATAAAGACACATGCACACGTATGTTTATTGCAGCACTATTCACAATAGCAAAGACTTGAACAAACCCAAATGTCCATCAATGATAGACTGGATTAAGAAAATGTAGCACATATACACCATGGAATACTATGCAGCCATAAAAAAGCATCAGTTCATGTCCTTTGTAGGGACATGGATGAAGCTGGAAACCATCATTCTGAGCAAACTATCACAAGGACAAAAAACCAAACACCGCATGTTCTCACTCATAGGTGGCAATTGAACAATGAGAACACTTGGACACAGGAAGGGGAACATCACACACGGGGCCTGTCATGGGGTGGGGAAGGGGGGAGGGATAGCATTAGGAGATATACCTAATGTAAATGACGAGTTAATGGGTACAGCAGGCCAACATGGCACATGTATACACATGTAACAAACCTGCACGTTGTGCACATGTACCCTAGAACTTAAAGTATAATTTTAAAAAAGAATTAATTTAAAAGCCATGAAATCAGCAAATTTTAGCACCCCTATATTTTAATTGTCAAAGTGAAGTGTAATACTACTAGAAAATGTTTTGAAGCTACTGCAGTCCATTCTAATTTAGACCATAATAAGACACCGACTCTTTTTATTTTAGTTTAGTTCAGTTTAGTTTAGTTTTTGAGGCAGAGTCTCACTCTGTCACCCACGCTGGAGTGCAGTACCGTGACCGCAGCACACTGCAACCTCCACCTCCTGGGCTCAAGTGATTCTCCCACCTCAGAGTCCCAAGTAGCTGGGACTACAGGCGCCTGCCAACACACCAGGCTAATTTTTGTATTTTTAGTAGAGACAGAATTTCACCATGTTGGCCATGGCTGGTCTCAAACTGCTGGCCTTGTGATCCACCTGCCTAGACCTCCGAAAGTGCTGGGATTACCAGCTTGAGCCACCGCTCCTGGCTGACTCTTCTCTTTAAATATCTCTTTTGTTCACCCTTTGACTCCATTTTAACCATCATCAACATAAAATGAAATACTATAAACTCCTTATGTATCTTATGAAATAACTGCTTAAGTGATTTTCCTCTCCCTACATAAATATCTACATATTTTTTTTTTACCATTAACCCATATAGAAAACTATTTATGAGTAATACATGAATATATACCTATTGATTTATTATTTTAAAAGTATACAAAATGGAAATCTAAAAGACAAAACAACCTAAAGACACTATTTTTTAATTTCCTCCTATTATATGAGCTTGCATACGTTACTTTTTAGATCACTGCCCTCCACTGGCGGCAGAGTGCTTTATTTTAAAAATAATCATGTTGTTTGCTTACTTACTTGAAGTTTTTAAATAATTTCTGAATTTTCATAGAATAAAGGCCCACATCCTTAACATAGCCACAAAGCCTAGCAATATTTGACTCAGTCAAAGCGCTTTAGCATTCCCTTATCTCTCTCTGCACCTTTCAGTGCATTCTAGCCCCAGTGGCTTCTATCTGTTTCTTGGCCCTTTTCATGTTACCATCTACTACAAGGCCTCAATCCGTTCTGTTTCTTTTCCTTGGAAGCTGAAACCCCTATTCCACACACAACTTCATCTAATCTTGCTCTCATCTAATAACATGGGCTCGTGTTTGAGATCCTAATTCAAATGCCAATTGCTCACAGTAGCCTTTCCTGTCACCAGGAAATGGCAAGGCCACTGTCCCTAGTTATTGTATATCACTATACTCTGTTCTTTTAACTTTGCTTTATAATATAAGCTCTATTTAAATAAAAGGTTTGTGATAGCAGAGATTTTAAATTTAGTTGGTTTACTACTGTATCCCAAATGATTAGAAAAGTATCTGGTGTAAGTCAGGTGCTCAATACATATCTTTTGCATAAATGGCTAAATCTTGCTAGTATTTACATATATGTTTGTGTTTATTTACCTAATGTCTATTGCCTACTGGAGGTTGTACACTATGACCACAAGGCCCCATTTGTGGTGGTCACCACATTCCTGCAGAGTGTGTGTCACTTAGTAAACGTCAAACAAATTATTGCTACGGTTGCTGCCATCTCCTCCCTACAGATCAAGAATAAATTTAGGATACAGGTTGCAGTCTTACAGGGATCTAAAAGGCAAAGTAAATGGAAAAATATTAATTTATCTTTGTTAATTTCCAAATTAAAAAGGTGACATCAACTGCAACTCTTGGTAGGAATGTAAATTAGTTCAAGCACTGTAGAAAGCAGTTTGGAGATTTCTCAAGGAACTTAAAACAGACCTACCATTCAACCCAGCAATTCCATTACTGGGTATATATACAAAAGAAAACAAATTGTTCCACCAAAAAGACACATGAGCTCCTATGTTTATTGCAGCACTCTTCACAATAGCAAAGACATGGAATCAACCTAGGAGCCCATCAATGACAGATTGCGTAAAGAAAATATAGTACATAGTATCATGGGATACTATGCAGCCATAAGAAAAGAATGAAATTATGTCCTTTATAACAACACAGATGCAGCTGGAAGCAATATCCTAAGTGAATTAGCACAGAAAAAGAAAACCAAATACTGCATTTTCTCACTTGTAAATGGGAGCTAAACATTGTGTACTCATGGACATAAAGATGGCAACAATAGACACTGGGGACTACATTCAGGGGCAAGGGTAGAAAAATTAACTTCTGGGTACTCTGTTGAGTGCCTAGGTGATAGGATCATTTGTACTCCAAACCTTAGCGTCACAAAATATACCCAGGTAACAAACCTGCACATGTACCCCTGAATATAAAATAAAATTTGAAAAAGAAAAAAAAATTGACAGAACTTTGAGAAATAGCTTAAGTTGAAACAAAAAATAACTTGTAAGCAGTAATGAAAACACTTAAAGAACTGCACTACAGTATAAACCTACAGCAAAAGCAAGGAAAGATACTCATAACAGAAAACAAAAGTACTTTGTCTATAAAATGCCAGTTGGGAAGTCATCGACATTTTTTTTTTTTTTTTTTTTTTTTTTTTTCCTGAGACGGAGTTTCCCTCGGTAGCCCAGGCTGGAGTGCAGTGGCGCCATCTCGGCTCACGGCAAGCTCCGCCTCCCGGGTTCACGCCATTCTCCTGCCTCAGCCTCCGAGTAGCTGGGAATACAGGCGCCCGCCGCCACGCCGGGCTAATTTTTTTTCTTTTTTTGTATTTTTAGTAGAGACGGGTTTTCGCCATGTTAGCCAGGATGGTCTCAATCTATCTCCTGACTTCGTGATCCTCCCACCTCTGCCTCCCAAAGTGCCGGGATTACAGGCGTGAGCCACTGCACCCGTCCCAGTCATCAACATTTTTTTATCCTCCTTGCTTTGGAGCCATCTGAAAAGTCACTTGAAATAAAGTTATAACATAAATGAAGAGAGAGAAAACAAACAAACTAACTAACTAACAAAAAAACCCACTGTATTGGAAAACCTAAAGGTTGTCTTGCAAATGGCAAAAAAAAAAAAAAAAAAAAAATTTCACTAGGCACAGTAAATGAGACAAAATTTAAAGAAAGAGAATAGAAACTGAATTACAAACGATGTGGCAGTGTCTCTGATAGAAACTCACTTATACTCTACTTTGAAGATTGGGGTATTTTAGGTAGCAGGATGGTGAAGAGACGGAAACGTTCACTCTAAACACTTTTTGTAGATATGACTCAGTAATGGGGCAGTGCACCAATAGTCCAAGGTGAATGTTGTCACACAATCAAAGAGAAAGCCAAATGACACTCTTATTCCTTCAATGCACTAGGGCTTAGCATGTCTCCTACATGGGGCATTAACATTAGGAAAAAGACTAGAAATATAACATGTCCCCAGAGTAGAGAACAGGTTAAGGCAAATCCACATATAGAAAAGTTGGCACAGGCAAAATTTCTTCACCAAATGCAGGCATATAGATAGACAGCTACTTGCAAAATAATAATAATAATAATAAGTGAATAGATGAAGAGAATTCCTCAAATCTCATTATTTTTGTGGCATAGAAAAGGACAGAACTAACAAAAACAAAACTCAGGACTTGAATTACACAGTATTATAAAGAGAAAAACGTATGCTCAAAAAGTTTAGAAGCTTAATATTCATTAGGAAAAATACATGTAATAGAGGAAGAGGTATAAGTTTCAGTTGGCATCTGAATAGATTTTATGCAAATTTATACTATATGACACAAAAGATGAAAAGAGAAAAAAACTTACAAAAATTCTTCTACTATTTAAAAATATTTATTGAGCACCTATCAAATTTTAGACGTTGTAAGTGCTAGGTTTAAATAATATATAACATAAACATGCCCTTTGTCTTTATGAAACTTGTAGTCGAATGAAATACATTAAGAAGCAAATGTACAAAAATTATTCAATGCTTATAATCCTTTGATAAAAGATTTGTTTTTAAATTGAAATATAAGAACTACAGAAAAAATGGTTCATAGAATAAACTTTTAACAAAGAAATGCACATAAAATGTTCTGAAAGCAAGAGAGTGCTCCATGTGTTCAACACACTGAAATAAAATTCAGAACGGACGGACTGCAGCATCTAAGAGGAAAATGATAAAATACAAAGGTGGACATTACAAAGGGATTATTGGTACATGCCTTTGAATGCCAAGATAAGGTATATTAACACTATCACAAGAAAAGTAAAAAGTTCCTTGAGGATTTTGCATAGGGAACCATATGACTTTGCAGACTTTGGAATGGATTGAAAAAGGCTTCAATGTAGACAAGAAGACTGGTTTGGTAATGTTATTGTATTCCTGGAAAGAGGTACTATTGACCTGGACAGCAGTAGTTGAGCGGAATGAAGAGAGCATAGATTTAGAAAATATTTAATATATGGCAGTGTCAGAACTTTGTACTTGGTTGAATATAAATAGTAAAGTGAATAATGATTTAAGAATGATTTTTTGGGCCGGGCGCGGTGGCTTACGTCTGTATTCCTGGCACTTTGGGAGACCGGGGTGGGCGGATCACGAGATCAGGAGATCGTCGAGACCATCCTGGCTAACATGGTGAAACCCATCTCTACTAAAAATGAAAAAAAAAAAAAAAAAAAAAAAAAAAAAAAAAGAATGATTTTTTTGGTTAGGAGCTTCGGGCAGAGATAGGGAACCTAGAAGAACAAGCAGTTTGGGTGAGGAAAGATCATGATTAATTTTACACTTGCTGATTTTAAGAGTTTAATGGGAATAATCAGTTGAGTGTGAAAGAAAGAGGAGAGACTGGTTGAGACATTGGGATGTTTAAAATAATTGGCAGACAGTAATTGAACTGTAGAAACAGATGTGGTTTTTCTATTTGAATATTTCAAATGACAAAAGAAGAAATAAATATCTGCATTTGATTAAAAAAAAATAAGAGCCCATAAATAAGACTGTAGGAGGATCTAAGAGACATTAGGAAAAGTGTGAAAAGCCTGAAAAATGTGGTACATGAAAGCCAAAGGGAATGTCTTTTGGTCTTTCGCACAGGTTTGAGGGTAATCAATGTTACTAGGTCAGGTAACTCTAACACTGAGAATATATGCATTACATGATCTAAAAGGACTGTGTTGTGATCATTGCTAGATCACGGATTGCTAGTTACAGCAAAGCCTACTGTACCCTGGTGTGTGTTTATGTGCGTGTGTAGGTGTGAGATATGTAGATATACAGTATATTTTAATCTAAATATAATTAAATATATAATTAAACAGATAAAATGTGTTTATTTAAAAAGATTAAAAATAGGGAAACACAAATAAAAGTAGAAAAATAAGATAAATCCAGAGTATAGTTAGTGCACAAAAATTTGTGATTTTTTTTTTTTTTTAATGAGCTGCAAATTTGGTCCTGGGTCAAAGACTAAATCGAACAAAACAATCTAATGAGACGTATAATGAGCCCGTTAGAAACATAAAAGTGGTACAAAGGAAGTATATGCAAATATATATATATGTTTTAAAATAATTTATATTTTAATATTTATATTTTATAAATACTAATATTTATAAAATATTACACATATTAACATTTATAAAATATGCATACTAATATTTATAAAATATTATAAATATTTATAAACTATTATTAAATATTTATAAAATATTGCATAATATTATATATTTTATATTTATATAGAGTATATATATATCATCATTCTTATTTTTAGAGACAGAGTCTCACTCTATTACCCAGTCTGGAAGTCCTTGGCTCAAGAGCTCCTCCCACTTCAGCCTTCTGAGCAGCTAGCACTACAGGTGTGCATAAACACACCCATCTAATTTTTAAATTTTTTGTAGAGACAAAGTCTTGCTAGGTTGATTAGTCTAATCTCGAACTCCTGGCTTCAATTGATCCTCCTGCTTCAGCCTCCTAAAATGCTGGGATTATAGGCTTGGAGTCACCATGCCTGGACATTCACATAGTATGTATTGTATTTATATAACATACATCATATATTTATATAATGTATCAGTTAAAATAAGATACATTTATCTCATTTTTATTTATTTATATTTCAAAATTTATTTTTGATTTTTGAAACTTGATGTGTAACAACATGGTAAACAACAACAAAATATGTATTTTTTGTAATATTCCTCACTTTTATAAAGGGGCTGAGGAGGCAATTTTATATGAACAGGTGAGATATTTTAGTGCAAATTGGCATCATTCTTAACGTGGCTTTTTCTGAAAGTAAAAATTTGAAATATATAGACAAAGGAATAGTCTTCCTACATTTTGAACAGTCCTCTTTGACATTATCTGTCTCTCTTGAGAGTTCACAAGAAGTGGGTAGCTGAGATTAAATATTATGTTTTTTGGTAAGAACGTGGAGCATGGTTATGTAAAGTTTCTAATTAAGGGTATATTCATATGAATTGGTAGTAAACAGAAAGAAAAGAGAGGTAGGCATGTTCCTAAACAAACTCAGGAGCCTTACATTTATGTGTAAATGACTGACAAACTCTGGCTTTGCATAAACTTGAATCCAAAGAGCATCTGTGGACACAATGGTCTTCAGAAATAATTATGAATAATTGAGATCTTAACAGTCTATGTCATAGAATTCACCCACATAATTGTAGTAATTGTAGTTTATAATTTTTTCATAGTAGATAATTTCCATTGCTCCCCAAGGATGTCCAAACAACACCATTTCCTACTAAACGTGAGCTTATCTGCTCAAATTCAACTGTTTGTTAGAAAGTGTTTGTCTAAATAAATCTATGCTTTAAGCTGTTTCAGAGATTTGCATACCTAAGTCAGTAACTTCTAAATAATATTTGTCAAATTGTTGATATCATTATTGAGTCATCTATTTGGGGATCCTTAGGGAGTTAGCCTGTTGCCCAGTGAAGTCATTTTTGCATGTGACAATACAATTATGTCATAAACCTGGAAAAATGTGTGTATTCTCAGTAAAAGGTTGGCATGCATCCAGCTCATCCACAGTGAACCTTCAGTGATCAAAGTAAAAATTAAACACATGGGGTTTCCAAAATGTACACTCTTTTTCATATTCACTTACCGTGATCATTTAATCTGTCAGAACACTATACCTGCAGGCATTGATGCTCATTTCATGTTAAAGTGTAGGTCTTACAAAAGTGTTATTAACCAGCATCATAAAAAATATTCTTAGAATTTAGATGTAACCAGGTCTATTTGACACAGCTGAGATGGATAAAATTCAATGAAAGTTGAAAACAATCTCATATTTTCCCTGAAAGATGGCTTTAGCAGGTGAAGGTTAAAGTTACAGAGTTAATAATGGAACACCCATGTTCAAAGACTCCTGACTCCTCATGGAAAACATAGGCTTAGCATTCTAAAGTATATTTATTGAACAGCCATATGTTTCGAACATCTGGAATAGATTCATGCCAAGGAATCATTCAAATTACCATACAATTTTATTGCTATTTTCCACAAGCAATTCACCTGGACAAGACAGTAATTTCATTAATTCATTCATTTATTCCATTAAGAGCTGTAGTTTCTCTTTTGTGTCAGCGACTCAGTGACTGGGCTGAGTGAAATTCTGGAGTTACAGCAGTTAGAAGACATTTTCTTAATTATAATGATCAATGCATCTGTCTATAATTTCTTAGCCTACAAATCAATAAATTATATAAACTCATGATTTTGAGGTGATTGCTATGTACCAGGTATTGTGCTCCTTTTATGTAAGATGCTTAATAATTCTGTTAGTAACCCCTGAGAGAATATTATGTTTTGTGCACATTTTCTTCTCTGAGAAATTGAGGTGTGGTCAGATTGAGTAAAATTTGCCCAAGTTCCCTTAACTAGCAAATGTCAAAGCAGTGATGAAAACTGAGTGGTCAGACTGGAAAGTGTTCACTGTTGATAAACTGTCATACATATTGTTTGGGGGCAAACCAAATAGTGCCTGGAACTCTAAAATACTGCCCAAAGCCTTACGCAGGCAAAATAATGTAACAACACATTCCCAAATTTGAGAAACAGAATTTGAGTTTGTACCTTTGGATCTGGCAATTCTTAGCATAGCAACTTTAAGTGTGTTGTTTCATTTTTGAGTTTTAATCCAATTTCTTAGGACAATTTGATGATACAATGTCCAAGCAGTGATTTTATAGGTAGGCGAGGTGACTTTGGGTTCCAAATGAATTCCAGTTCAGTTCTAATTCTATACCTTAAAAGAAAGTGGGTCCTAATTAATACCTACTTTGGAAAAAAAAATAAAACATAGAGAAATGGGGGCTGCAAATGATTCAACATTGACAAAAAAAAAAAAAAAAAAAAAAAAAAAAAAAAACCACTGAGGTAGGAAATCAGAAGTTCCCTAAGACAAACTTCTAACTGCTTATTTTGCCTCAGGATAGTCCTGCAAATGAGGGTAAAAGAGTCTATGCATTGCCTCATCCATCCTGTAACAGGTGTCTACAAAACTCAAATTTTAATTGAATTATTCTTCAGTTCATCTGGGGTCTGATATTGAGAGTTTTCTCCCAGGATATATTTCTATGCTTTTTGATGCCTAGAGTGGATTTCTCTTTAAGATGATGTAATGTTAGTCTTCTGTGAAGTTCAGAGATCTGTACCATAGCTCAAAGCTTTTTCACCCTAGAGTACCAAATTAAAGATGAAAGGGGATGAAGAGGAAATGCTCATTGAAATATAAATATTTCATCTTTATTAATTCTTAAAGCAGGTAAGATGAATTTTAAAAGGAAAAGGTGAAGTGTGTTATGTAAAATCTGGGTATTTCTGATGTGAATGTTTTCCCCGCAGTTGGTAACTTCTGGGGAAAGAAAAAAGTCTATGCAGGAAATTTTGTCATTTATGTTCTGAATCTTAACTGAGATGAGTCAGTTTGGGGTATCTTTTTAATTAGCTTAATACAGTTAGAATTATCTCAGATTGGAAAGCTTTTGTAAGAAAGTGTATTTCTTTCAAATTTCTTATAATTATTTTTGTAGAAAGATGCTGAAAATGTTTACAGAAAATAAAAACCTAATATACATTTCCAGTGCTTTAGTCCTTTACCTTATTACAATTGTTTATTTTCCCTTTTATTACTACAATTCTATTGATGATCTGATAATAACCACAACAAAAACACAAACATTTACGACACTACAAGATAAAACTGATGCTCAACATCATTTGAAAAATTTAGAATGATGTTCTAATTAAGCCACCAGATTTTAAAAAAGAATGAAAAGGAACTCCTTTGTGTTTAATTTAAGAAGCTGCCACCAAATCTCTTCTTGAGACTATCATCATCATGAAATGATGTTGTAAATCACCCTTTCCACTGGCACACTCTGAAACCAGGCAAAAGGCTAGTATCCCTGTTCCCCTGCTTCCTTGTATTCATAGATACTCAGCTACCAGGAAACAACTGTCGGGACACAGGGGCCAAATAGGAACAAAGTTTAAAATTATCCTTTCAAGGTATCACTCCTATAGTAGGTTTTACTGCACACAAGAGAGGACAGGAACCAATATTACTTTGTATTATAACTGTAGTTTCTCTAGTAGTGTCTGTATATCTTTA
Organism: Macaca thibetana thibetana; assembly: GCF_024542745.1. Taxonomy (NCBI): domain Eukaryota; kingdom Metazoa; phylum Chordata; class Mammalia; order Primates; family Cercopithecidae; genus Macaca; species Macaca thibetana. The sequence continues at coordinate 28,287,341 of NC_065590.1, forward strand.
GTGTCTGTATATCTTCGCAGTATTTTTGATTATTCATTTCATAACTAAAAAGATTGACCAAATATGTTCATCATATTCATATTTACTTATGAATTATATAGGTACTATTTTATTATATTTCATTATGAGGTAAGTACAAAATGTGAGTTAAAGATCCCTGTTACATTGTCTGTTAATGACATAAAACCCTTCAATAGTTTTAGTGAGATTAATTTGATTAAATTTATTCTGTAAACTGAAAATATTGATTGGATGGTTTGTGATACAATGGCTCCAATATTTGATTGTAAGCTCATTTTATTTCTCAACATGGTTTTATCATCTATCATAACTGAAAATGATAGTCTATAAAGGCACAAAGATCTAAAGGGAAAAAGTAATTCATTGGTGCTACTTAATACACTAGGCTATTTATTTTTTATTTCTTTCTATCTATTATCTAAAGTTTTATGTACAAATCTGTTTTGAAAACTTGTGTAATTATGATAAAAAGCTTTGCTTACCGAGTAAGTTAAACATACTGCATTTTTGTGTTTTTAAGAAGCAGATTTAAAAATCACTGCAAAACCTGGGCCGGGCGTGATGGCTCATGCCTCTAATTCCAGCAGCTTGGGAGCCTGAGGCAGGAGGACTGCTTGAGGACAGGAGTTCCAGTATAGCCTGGACAACATAGTGAGATGCCATCTCTGCAAAGAAAAGTAATAATTAAAATGTAAATAAATAAATAAAAACCATTGCAAACCTTTGTTGTTAAGTCCTTCTCTGGATGATTTTGAATAGATTAGAATCTTTTGTTTCTCAATTTAAATGCACAAATGTGACTTTTTATAGATAATACAGTTGTGTAATTTTTGGTCACAGTTATTTTGAAATGGGAAGATTAGCAAGCATTTGCAAACGCTTGATGTCCTTCTTTTAAAAACTTACTTTCTCATTGGTGATAAAAATGTCACTCTAACCTTAAAAGATTAGATGATTGTGTCTATTTTTAAATATATAATCTAGGAATTAAAGAGTGCTGGAAAAAAATGGGCCTATGTCAAAATAACTCAGAACCCAAAATGAACAAATGGTATTACAAAATACGTGGTAGCACACAGAATTAATAAATATCTATGAGTTCATACAGGTATAAATAAATAATTGAATGAATAAGCAAATAAGAGATAAGGGACAGCTTTCTCTTACAGAACAATTCCAATTCATAATATAAAAGGAATGAGGGAAATCTGAAATCATTATGTGTACGACACAGTGATAATTGTTGCCAGCAAGATCTGCTGATGAATGACCAAGTCAGTATGCAAAATGGGAGGAATAAAGGCATATCTGTATTGTCTCAAAGTAAATAAATTAATTAATATTTAACCATTACAAAGAAAAAAAGTTTTAACATTATGGTGGAGAAACCTGGTAGGCACCACCTTACCCAGGTGATCCAAGTAAGCATCACCAGTAAGAAGAGACGGTGATATAATGTGCCTGAGAGAGGCACAGCATAACTTCTGTGTTATTTTGACAAAAATGCATGATATTCTAGTCAAGAGAAAACACTGGGCTAACCCAAACTGACTAAGGTTAATCGAAGATGTCAAGATCTTGAAAGGGAAGGAAAGGATGAAGAGCTGTTAAGGATGAGAGCAGACTAAGGAGATATGAAAAGTTAAATGCAATATGAAATTCTGGATTGGATGCTGAAACATGGGATAAAATATAAAATTATATTAGAAGAAAAATGGTGAAATTCAAATAAAGTCTATAGCTTAGTTAATAATATTATTGTATTAATGTTGATTTCGTTGTCTTAAATATACTATGGCTGTATAACGTATTAGCTTAGGGAAAGTGAAGGGTGTACATGAACTTTCTGTACCATATTTTCAACTTATGTTTCCAATATTATGAGTCTGAAATTATTTCCAAGTTGGAAATTTTAGAAAAGTATATGTTCTAAGTAGAATATGAATGACAGCTACTTGCTAATACAGAAAAGGACAGCAAATCTGGAGCATGTGTCTTTGCTCAAGGAAAAATAAAACCACGTCTCATTCTAACAGTGCTTTAAGAACTTAACCAAGAGACATCAGTAAAATTTGTGCTGTACAGAGAATTTTCATGGTTAGCCCCACTTAATTTCATAGTATGATAAAAATTGCTGTATTAATAACTTCTGTTTTTATAAACTTCAACACTTCCCATGGCAAACCACTAACACTTTACAGCCCTCTAGCTTCATCTTTATTGTTGTAATGGCTTGCCGTCTAATGAATTTCACATGTGTTATAATCTTTGCATTGTTAACACAGAGTCATTTTATTTTATTCAATGCATTCTATTTATAGTTACAGGCACCCAGTTTTTCTCATAAAATGAAATAATTTACTGTTGAAAATATATTTCAGTTGTTAATCTTTCTTCTAGTGCTTGCAAAATGTAGTTCTTTGTTGTACCTGCACTTTTATTCAACTATAGAACCGACCTCTGAGAGTTCACGATTTGTACTAACACTTTTTTTCTGTTCTTTAGCAATGTTTTCTGATTATATGAACAGTATTTACCGCAAAATAACACAAATTCATTTGTCACCAGGTTTTCTGTCTATTATTTCAGTCACTATTATGATGGCAGAAAGATCAAGGGCTTACCCAAATACGTAAGCTTTTTGTCTTTTGTTTTTGCGTAAGACATCACAAGTAAAGGTTCGTTACTTTTTAAAAATCAGATTGCATGTCCTATGGCTTAGAAATTGATGAATGAATCAAATTTCATAGCTTAGTTTTTCTGAGCTGGATGTTTGGTTTATAGATCCCACCTACTGCTTCATATAACCATTACCATCTGTCTCCAACCATGCTAATATGCTCAGGGCAAGGGTCACTCCTAATCATATTCTTAATAACCTGACGGGCTTGCTCCTCAGATCTAATTATATGTCATTGTTGTTTCCTAATGATAAGGCTGAGGTAGAACTTACATTAGGAGCAGAAATATCAGCTCAATCATTTTCTTCTCATTCTCTCCTGCTGGTATCATTCATATTATCTTAAATTAGGAGTTTCCTTGAAAGAGAGCTTGCAAGCAAGTTGCTTCTCCATTTTTTGAGGTTTAGTCTTCTTAAATGAGATTATCCAATCTATAAACCTATCGCTCAGGCATATACTGTTCTTAGTGAGTTCTGTTGTTAAACTCCTAGGGGTATGAAATTTTCCTTCTTCCTTTGGGACACCTTTGCCCCCATGCCTGATTGGGGGACTTTACAAAGTGTGGGTAGTAGTATCAAAACTCAAATCAGGTATTAACACAGCTTAATTTTTTTCTTACTTTTTAAACATAAAGTAAATATAAGCTCTAATATTGTCCTTAGAAATTCCAATGGATTATCTTTCATACTTTCTCTAGTGAGTGCTCACATTCTTATTTGGGGAAAAATGGTTTAGAGTATGAGCAAACCAGGAAAGAAAGGTCATCTGTAATGCCATCAATCTAGGCAATAGAAAGAGGAATTTAAGTATGTCTAGAAGAAACTGAGTGTTGGATTGGGATTTGGACTCATTAACTGGAAATTGAACAATGTTTGTGATAAGGATTAATAAACATAGCTAGATCTTACAGCACTTAAAATCTATATAATAAAATATAATAATATATAATATGCATTATATTGTATATAATATAAATGAGATAATATATGTACAATATTTTAATTATAAAATCTATATATTAAGTTAGTTAATAATCACATTTAAAATATGCAAGTCATTTAACCTGCTATATAGCTAAGGTGGGGGTACAACTATGACTATCTTAATTTTCCAGATGAGGAAACCAGCACATAAGATGTTGAGAAAATACCCAAAATTTTAGAGCTAATGGGTGGCAGTGTCAGGACACTTTCTTTATATACTGGCTCCAGAGGCCCTGCTGATAATAATATACTTGGCTGGCTCTAGAACCTTCGTAGATGATAGAAAGCAATTAGAGTAAATTAAACTAAATTTGGACAGACGTTTTCTTATTTGGGTAGTAGAAAAATACAGATGAAAACATCCTGAAGACATAAAAGTTTAATGGTGACTACTTTTTGAAGAGAGGCGGTCAATGAGTGGGGAAGAGAGGCGTGAGCATTGAATTTGTTACTTTCTCTATGGTTTGATTTTTTTTTTTTTTTTTTTTTTTGAAACGGAGTCTCGCTGTCACCCAGTGTGGAGTGCAGTGGCGCGATTTCTTCTCAGGGGAACCTCCTCCTCCTGAGTTCAAGCGATTCTCCTGTGTCAGTCTCCCAAGTACACGGGATGACAGACATCCACCTGTTGGGAGCCAGTCCCCCAAAATCTGGCCATAAACTGACCATAAACAAAGTGTCTGCAGCACTGTAACATGTTCATAATGGCCCTAACGCCCAAGCTGGAAGGTTGTGGGTTTACGGGAATGAGGGCAAGGAATACCTGGCCCGCGGAGGGAGGAAAACTGCTTAAAGGCATTCTTAAGCCACAAAAAAATAGTGTGAGCGATCTGTGCATTAAGGACATGCTCCTGCTGCAGTTAACTAGCCCAACCTATTCCTTTAATTCGGCCCATCCCTTTGTTTCCCATAAGGGATACGTTTAGTTAATTTGATATCTATAGAAACAATGCTAATGCCTGGTTTGCTGTTAATAAATACGTGGGTAAATCTCTGTTTGGGGCTCTCAGCTCTGAAGGCTGTGAGACCCCTGATTTCCCACTTTACACCTCTATATTTCTGTGTGCATGCCTTTACTTCCTCTAGTGCCGCTGAGTTAGGGTCTCCCCGACTGAGCTGGTCTTGGCATCCACTACCACTCCCAGCTAGCTGTTTTTATATTTTTAGTAGAGATGGGGTTTCACCATGTTGGCCAGGCTGATCTCAAACTCCTGACCTCAGGTGATCCACTTGCCTCAGCCTCCCAAAGTGCTGGGATTATAGACGTGAGCCACTGAGCCAGGATCAGTTTGATATTTTTAACCAATTGTCTACCTTCCTTTAATTCAGAGAAAATAAATTTAAGAGAAACAAATAATTTTAGCTTCTAATAAAACATTTGCTATAAATTCCTTCTTAACATAATTTTGAAAGTGCTATGTAGTAAAATAAGTCATTCAAAACAACAAAGATAACTGTATTTAGGCAAATATTTGTTATTTTCTGGATATATCATTACTTACCTTGAACCAAACAAAACAGACTTGAAAAAGTAGAAGTTATAATTTATTAGTACAGCTAATTAAAAAATAACCTTCCTGAATAATTATCTTTGCTATATATCTATAGTAATTGGTTACGAATTTCGGAGAAAAATTCTTTTTTCCCAGTAGCCATAAAAATGAGGAAGATAAGTAACTACAAATAAATTCAGTGAGAAATCTGTGGGACTTATTTGAAAAACAGAACTAACCTTGACAAAGCTAGGGTCATAAAACAAAAGTTGAAAATGTGGAGAACTAGCCATTGTGAAAGTTGTTAGAATCAAAATGGCGTCACTTGTGTTAAAAACAAACAAATCAGCAAACTTGACAAATAGAGCTCAGGAAAGCCATGAAGGGAGGGCTGTCATGAATAAATCGCTGATAGCAAAAATGATCACAAATGACTGCAAAAATTGCAACCTTGCACAAAGGCCATCAAAATCTTAAACAAAGAAATACGCCTGTGAGGACATGTGCCCTGCAAATGCCTGTTTAAGCTCAGATTGGTGCAACTCTTGTTATTGATCCTTGTAGCCAAGGACAATTATCTCAAAACAATTATGTGACCTTCCTCATTTTTTTCTCTAAGGACCTTTGTCTTTCGTTACCTCCTTGAAAGCATACATATTTTATTATGGTACTCATAATCTCATTGCAATGCCCTATTCCCAAATAAATATTATTTTCTTTTAGAGTATTTCTCTGTGCTTATTATTTAGGTTGACAACATAAAAACGTTTTGACCCTGTGTAAATTAATCTACATATTTAGCATAATTTATTTTCTTTGTTTTCTCCTTTTCCATTATTTTCCATTGTGCACCAGTTATGTTTATTAATGAAATTAACACATACTCAGTTGTTTTTGTTTAGACAATTTTTCATTTTTATAGCAAGAACTGTTAACAGACAGATGGTTTGGAAGAATATTCATTCTTATAATTGATGGGCAGATGGTTTAGAAGGATATTCATTCCATTGAATTTCATTTTTCAAGACTTCTAAGGTATATGGTTATACTCAATTATACACTACATAATAATACATTATTAAATTGTTAGATACTTTTTGTGAAGGAAGAATAGTGACTTGACAAATTGGCTAAAATCTCCTTCATTTTCTGTGTTTATAAACTAGACAAAGCAGGAAAGGATGCTACTTGAATAAAAATACAAGAAAAATCACTTCTATCATTCAGAAAATGGTGGGTATTTTATAAATGGGTATTAGAAATACACATATAACTTAGAAATTCACCTAGCTCAATTGATTAAATAGAGCCCCAAATGAGAATGTAGGATAGAGAATAGAACACCCGAATGGGTACAAATTATGTATTAAAAGGATATAACATTCAGATAAAATGATAACTGCATATATTGGTATGTGAGTGCTAGTTGTGTTTAGAAATGTCTCAGAAATGATCAGGACCACAGAGTTCTCAAATTAGACCTAGGCAGATCCCAGGTGTCATTGATATACTCTATCTGGGAGTGAATCCCATGCCCTTCCAGGCTAAATGGCTTAACATTCACTCCTGATTCTTAACGGGCTTAAATTCTACTGTTCTGGAGACATGTCATTGATTCTAACTTCCTTCATCTCTATTCTCTCACACTAAAGACCTCTGCTTCTCGTGGGACTCTCAGAAGGCTTCTCAGATAAGGCTAATATGTCAGGTGTAAGCAGAAAAATTATGCTCCAAAACATGTTACTATTTCTGTATTTAGCCTTCAACTGATACATATAAAATCTTCCGGATAGCAGTGGAAAGAAATCTAAAGAATATTTAGATTTTGCAAATTGATAGAACATTAATGTTGCATGGGGATCTTGAGGAAAAACTTCAACTTCCTTATTTTTAAATTAAACGTCCCTGGAGTGTTTATGTGACACACCAAAGGTGATGTAGGTGGTTAGTACCAGATTTCCTCAAATGACTGAGTCACCAGATTTCACTCAACACTACTAGCGATTTCCCTATATAAATAACAAATAAATTGCCTTTCAACTTCATTGTTATATTTGTTATTCCCTTTTTTGTCCTCCACAGTGCCTTCCTCACATAATCTCATGCAGTTTGCCTTAGAACAGCAATTCGTATAGCACGGGCTCCATTGCAGGAGGTCTGCAAGGTCAAAACTATTTTCTCAATAATACTAAGATATATTTTTCATTCATTTATTCTTTCATGAATGTACAGGGAGATATCCCTAGGCTCTACGGTGTGAGATATTGAAACACAGTGAATGCAGAAGCAGATATGAGAATTCGGTTGCATTTGAGAAACCTGACATCAGAGGCATTTTTTAAAACGTAAAATAATGTCACTTCTTTCATGATTATTATTTGGAAAATATAGACATTTTCCAATCAAATAAGTTATTTGTGTTAGCATATAAAGAGTGATAGTATTATTTTAAAATGAATTTATAAGTAAAGATTCTTTACATGTCTCAGTTTTAATTCCTAATGTGTGAAATATACAACCGATAAAAGTAGAAGCTCCTTGAAGTCTTCAATAAATTTAGGAGTAATAAAGTGTCCTGAGACACAAAAGCTTGAGAACCATGCCTTATGTGATTATTTCCCAATACCTCAGGGCAAGGAGAAAACACATGGAAATTTATCCCAGACATAGAAGACATATAATAGCCAATTTAAAAAGCATTAATTAATAAAACTTCAAATGTCTCTCTCACCCACTACAGTGAAGATTTTGGGACTCATCTTGTTTTATTTTTCACCACTGTATCCCCAACTGATGAAAACAGGAGCTTCTGTTTTCATCAGTTATATGTTTAACACATTCTGAATTAAAACTGAGACATATAAAGAATATTTACTTATAAATTCATTTCAAAATAATACTATAGCTCATTACATGTGAACACAAATAAGCTATTTCATCAGAAAATGCCTACTTTTGCAAATAATACTCATGAAAAGTGTGACATTATTTTACATTTACTTCATTTTAAATACAAGTTGCTTTATATATCTGCATCTTAGCATCCTACTATGTAAACTAGGAATGATCTCTGCCAATTTCAAAGTTTTTAAATAAATATCAGATAAAATAATGAATGTAAAGTCTCCCATACATGGCTGAGAGATGACAAATGCTCAAGATGAAATTTTGGATGATTGGGTAGCCTTAGGACTAGTAATAGTAAAGGTATTAATGGAATAGTTCTACTACTACTACTACTACTACTACCAGATATTCTTACTGCTTTTATTTTTCAACCCAGGTGTATCATAACTAAAAGTGCACACATCTTATATGCAGAGCTGAAAGACTTTTTATATATGTATTTACCAACATTATCATTACCCGAATTAAGATGTATTTCCTTTGTTATTTTTGTATAATTCTTAAAATTGTAACATTTTGCAACAGTATAAAATTCCAGCAATATCATTTTTGGAAAATGAATTACAGTGTTCCATTTGGTTAATTAATGCAAATAACATAGATAGCAATGCATAATATGTAGTCAAATTGAACAAGTATATAATGAGGTATCATTTGTTCAACTAACTCATTTAATTTAGCCAGATCTTGATTGAAGAGTTAGTTTCATATTAAAAGTTAGCTAATTTCCTGTCTGGCCTATGTAAAATTTTAATTATTATTCCGACATTTTGTAACACCTTTTCCTCCATTTAGTTTTTTTTTCTTTTCTCCACTTAAAATTATCTAAAATGTTACATAATTGACTTATCCATCTTGCTCATTCTGTGACTTCCCCACTAGAACACAAGTTACATGAGGACAAAGTGGTTTTTTTCATGCCTTTTTGCCCAGTACCAAGATTATGTAGCATAGTAATTGCTCATTAGATATTTGTTAAATAAGTGTTAAAAGGAAAGTAGATTTTACAAATACGGATAACGAAAATGCAGAATTATATCCACATAACAAGTATTAAAATATGATGAAAAATAAATGAATAAAAATAAGAGTTGTTTTAGTAGTCTTCTTCTTTTTTTTTTTTTTAGACATAGTTTTGCACTTTTGCCCAGGCTGGAGTGCAGTGGCGTGATCTCAACTCACTGTAACCTCTGCCTTCCAGGTTCAAGCGATTCTCCTACCTCAGCCTCCCAAGTAGCTGGGATTATAGGCACGCCACCACGCCCAGCTAATTTTTGTAGTTTTAGTAGAGACAGGGTTTCACCATGTTGGCCAGGCTGGGCTCAAACTCCTGACCTCGTGATCCACCTGCCTTGGTCTCCCAAAGTGCTGGGATTACAGGCATGAGCCACTGCGCCCAACCCATAATGGTTTATTAGATTTCAGCAGTATGACAGTACCTTAATCTCTCCATGCGTCAAATGCCAATATTTTCCAACTACCTTTTGGACATTTTTTTTTCCCACTCACAGTATATATCTTATGATGAGAACTTCCCAATTCAAAAACAGTACAGATGGAATTGTTGCAGAATTATGGGCTATGTGAAAACACAAAACATGTTACATCATCAATTTCAAATAAATGAATACAGAGGACGAATTAATAAATTGGTTAAATGGAACTGCTCTAAGATGAAAAACAATTTCTTGTTTTTTTGTTTGATACATAAAAGGGAATGAAGAAATTCATGATGAAGAAAATCACATGTAACCTATCTCAAGGGTAGATGCTGTTGCCCAACTCCAGCTACTCATTTCCACGTGAGGATGGACACCCACAGTCATCTTATTCTACAGATTTTTTTTTTTTTTTTTTTTTTTCTGGTCTATCACCCAGGCTGGAGTGTACTGGCACCATCTCGGCTCACTGCAAGCTCGGTCCGCCGATTCACGCCATTCTCCTGCCTCAGCCTCCCGAGTAGCTGGGACTACAGGCACCTGCCACCACGCCCAGTTAATTTTTTGTATTTTTAGTAGAGACGAAGTTTCACCGTGTTAGCCAGGATGGTCTCCATCTCCTGACATCATGATCCGCCCACCTTGGCCTCCCAAAGTATTGGGATTACAGGCATGAGCCACTATGCCCGGCCCAGAATTTTTTTTACACAGAGAAGACAGGTACTTATATTTTGATGTGAAATCTTGCAATTTCTAAATTTTGACACTGCAACAGTTTGTGGCAGGAAGAAAACATACTTGAATGCCTCAATTTTGACCTCTGGTTTCATTTGCAAACATTTATTCATAAATATATGTACAGATTAAATATCCATTAAATTGAGCACAGGCTCAAAAGAGAGAACACAATAACCTATATAGTTGTATTAAGCTATTGAATAATATATTCATGGGTGCAAATTACAATTTCAGGGAAGATGTATTATTTTCTGCTCCTACTGGCTCTTCACTTGGAAGAAACTCCTAAAATGTTTATACATACTTAATTTTACTTCCTCCAGTATTTTTGTTAAGAAGTGAATGGTACATTTGCTCTTTAAAGAAGCCTTTTTAAAATAAATATGGAGGAATCTACTATCCTAATTCGTTTTCTGATGTCCAATTTATATTCATATTTTTTAGTAGAGTGTATAGTCATAATTATGAAACAATTTAATCCAATCTTTTTACTTATTCTTGAGACAGATCAAGAAAAAAGTGACTATATGCCTTATGCATACTTGAAAATGCATATTGCTAATACACAGTGTCTCCAATTCTTTCATTCTTTAATAACAGAGAGAATTTCCCAGCATCTTAATAATTTTCACTGCTTCTTCCTGGATAGTGTCCAAATTATCTGCATCCTTGAACTTGCAGAGCTTATAAAGGAACATAATATAGAGAGATAATTAAAGTAAAAATTAAGTAATTCTAACTCCTCTTTTGACAGTGATTGCAAAAGTCCATATTTCTTATGAATTATGTAAAAAGCAGCAATTTTTTCTAACCCACACTTGCCCTCCACCTTTAGAGTTACTATCTATTTAAAATAATTTGATAATTTGGAATAGCAGGTGGTCAGGATGTAGAGTGAATGAGATGAACGTGGTGAGGAAAGAGAAATGATTAAGTGATGGGGGGTGCTCTTTTTCTGTAACAGAATCTCCGTGAGAGAGAAGGCATGAGCCCCAGCCACATGTTGGTTGATGCTTTTATTCTAGCTACATCTGTGTATGTGTATTTACTCAGACATTTATCATGCACCTTCAGTGGTGGAAAACTTCTTTTCTCAATGCACTACATTTTTAGTTAAAGTAATTATCAGAAAGTTTTTTTTTTTTTTTGGCTTTGTGCCCAAATATTTCTTCTTGCAAGTAGTACCCAGTGAGTCAGGACCAGAGTTGGAATATGAACCAGGGCTTGATTCCAGAGCCCAGTGTTCTTTGCCACTGAAGATTACTGTATTGTATTACAATACCGCTGTTCCTTAGATATCTTTTCTATATCCCACATTGACGTGCCAGAAATTAAATAGTTTGCACATAATTCCAGACAGAGTTCTCGCCTGCTTGAGCTTTACGTGAATACTGGGAAATCCCAGGATTTCTGTCCTAAACTTGGAACTACATAATATAAGTGTGCCCACAAGAGTCAGAGAACTGCAAGAGAGGTCACAGGATAGTAATCAGGAGATGACTTACTGACATATTGAATATAACTAATTTTAAATCATATCATTTAGAAAAAATTATCTCAGTCTTAATTAGATGGTTAATGAACACAAAATAAAACTATGTTAATTTTTAAGGGTATACATTATGTATTAATTTTGTGACTTTCTGCCAAAATAATTTGGTAAGTCAGGAAGTATAAAATAACTGTATAGTTCAAAGCATGATATTTAATTTGCTGAAATTTATTTCTACACTTTATGCTATAGGAACATAGGCACAGAAAACAAAGTGTTTAATTAATATAAATGTATTGTAGACTATAAATATTTTTCTTGTTTATCGAAAGCCTGTCAAATTATGTGTAAATGGAAGCTTTCCTAATTTGCAATGCAATTGTTTCACTAAACCACAGCTTAATATATATAATTATTAACAAAATAAATTAATTCTCCTGTATGTAAAATTTTATATAAAAACCTAAAGTTTACTACTTCATAACTTAGTTGCTTTACCATTTAAATTATTGATTTATTTAATTTGCTTATTTGCTTGTTTATTTCTTTATTATTTTTGAATGAATAAGTGAAAGTAATTTGGCCTACATATAATTCACTTTTTTAGTTTATGAATGTTTGAGGATTTGGGCAAAGTATTTCTGGAAAAGGGAAGAATGAAGCCATCTGTATTTATTTCAGGAAAGACAAAAAATATTTTTAAAGAAGCAACACAGATGGTCTAAAAAGTGCTGTGGTCTTTGGGGCTTTTATTGTACTATCAGTGTCATGCTTGGGGACCGTGTTTCCTCCACTATGAAAACAGGAGAGCACTATTTCCCCTATCACTTTGTAACACTTCAAATATCATCAGGATTATCTATTTTGAAAAACAGTTAGACTACATTTCTCACTGCGAATATTGTCACGCTGTCTCTCTTTTTGGAAGTATCTCTTTTGGCAATGTTACCATTTTTGCTGATACATATTTTTCTATTATTTTTAAGTAAATTGACACATTTTCATAAGTCATTTGTATAATGAAAGCAAATAATTTCAAGTAAATGACTCCAATAGCAAAATATGATCCATAACTTTCTAATATTGGAAAAAGATGTGCTTGTATGGAGTGCTTGACTTGCTTCTCCTCGTTTACGTAGGACACAAAAGTTATCCCTCTATTGCTTGCACCTGCTGGCTTTACAGTTACATTAATAGATCGCTGAATTCCTGAAAGCCAGAGAGCAACTGTGGAAGCTAAGCTGGTTGCTCCTTTTGTAGCGCAGAGCTCTACAGGCAGTCAAGGATGCAATCACAGACATTAGACCAACAAGCAAGGCAGCTCCTGTTTTGAGGCGGAGAAAAATAAGCTGCAACAAATGCCTGAACACTTTATTATTGCCATTGATCATATTTATGAAGACCTCATAAAGTTGCAAACAGTTATAATACAAAAAGGCAGTTAGAATAATGCAAAGTGGTCTATCATAGCCTCTTGATGACAACTTTATTATTGCTATGGACCAATATTGTACGGAGGAATCTAGTAGCCATAAGTTATCTTGAAGTGAAGCAGCACAGCAGGCTGGAGTATTACTGTATAAAATTTATTTTTTATGAAACACAGTAATTATATCAAACAGTTACCAAAACATGTGGGAACTACAGGATCTATTAAGATACCACAACAGAGGCATCTCCTTTATGTACATTGGGAATGGCACTAAGCATTACTACCTGGGTAGAGAGACACGCTCTCACAACTCACTCTTGGATTGCGTATAAGTTACTGTCTCAGGTGAATGGCAAAGACGAAGTTTAACAACATGTGGTCTCATGGAGCTCAACAGAGCGGGCTTAACGGCTTCTCTTCAGGGAAAGGGATTTAGCATTCACCGGCATCTAATTAGGCTGTTACATTTCTTACTATGAGTGTCAGAAGGAAGGAGGTTAACTATCACCTGTGGACTATTGTCTATCTATTCTTGAACATTTATAGTCTTATTAAAAAGGATAGGAAACAAACAACAGTATAGTTAATTTTCTAAGGAACTTTCTTATAAACAAATCTAATATATCAGCCTTCAGACGAATGGGATAATTAGAACGTCACAATGCGAGTTTCAAGTGTGTTGACTCCTCTCAGGTATACGTCTGAGACTTATCCTAGAAATTATCAAATTCCTGAGACTGTGCTATATTTAACTTGAGTCACCTTAGTACTCTAGCATCTTGCAATCCTGGAATCATTTGTATTTTTTATTACTCATTAAAATATTTATTAATTGTCTACCATATGGCAGGAACTGTTCTGGGCAAAATGAGAACCAAATTAGAATTTATTTCAGAAAAATACGATCAAAGGTTGATTTGGATTAGAGACTTATTTTTTCTTACACTTACCCATTTGAATCTTCTGAATAGGTATAGCCAAGATAAAAGAAAAGCAATGTAGTGTCCTTTGAATAAATAACATGGAAACTGTCTATATAAACCTGAGCATTTTAATAAGAGAACCTCTTCTCCATAAGGATTATGCTAACTGGCTATTGAGGCAATTGCTTAGGGAACCTCCACCTCCATTTTATTTGGAATTTCTCTCATCCTTCCTTGTTACCCTACTAACAATTTTCCATGTCTGTATCTTGACTGGTACCCCTACATATTTGATTTCTACTGTATTTGGTAGGCTGTCATCTTGATTCTCACTCTGGCTTGCCTCTTAGGCTTCCTGCAGTATATCTAGCATGTTCTTCTTCCTGATCCTTTGTCACTTACTGTCAGAAGTGAGGTCTCTAGTCTGAAGACATCAACCCTGTGTTATAATTGACAGAATAAGTTAGAGTTTATTGGTTTAGCTTCAGTTTCAGTTTAGGCTTAGTTTCAGTTTTAAATGCAGTAACAAAATATAAATACATCCTTGTGTTATACAATTAAAACAAAATAGAAATACATAGATTAACAAGTCAGTCCTTACTTACTCACATACACTCGATCTTCTCCTGTAGTTTTCTCAGATGTTTTCTGTTTCTTATGCTACTCTATAAGGGCACTTTCTCTTTCTCTTTATTTTAATTTACTGAATCTACCAATCTGTATTAGAAGATTTAAATTCCAAATCCAAAATTATAAAAAAAATTAATCACACTGCTAATAAAGACATACCCAATTTTTAAAGGAAGAGGTTTAATTGACTCACAGTCCCACATTGCTGGGGAAGCCTCACAATCATGGCAGAAGACAAAGAGGAACAAAGCCACATCTTACATGGTGGCAGGCAAGAGAGAGAATGTGCAGGGGAACTGCCCTTTATAAAACCGTCAGATTTTATGAGATTTATTCATTATCATGAGAACAGCATGGAAAAAACACGCTCCCATGATTCAATTACCTCCCGACAGGTCCCTCCCACGACATGTGGGGATTATTACAATTCAAAGTGAGATTTGGGTGGGGACATAGCCAAACCATATCATAATCTATTTGGCAATTTTTATTTGGTTGTACATTATACAACCAGATGAAAATGGGTAGTTTCTATTTTCCTTTCCATATTCACTCTATGTACTTCTCTACTTCTTCCTGTGTTCCAAAAAGCTGACCTTATGGTCTGCATCAAATGTTCTTTTACTCTCTGTTATCTGCATGCTTGGGGGCAAATGGAGCCATCAACAAAAACTCAAAGTGGGAAATTTGATCAAATGGGATAATTATTCTTCTGATCTTTCTTCCCAGTCCCCAAAAGATGACTGTGTGCCTTTAACAATGACCTCCACTAATGCAGGGTGTTTTCCTGAATAACTACTTTCTCCAGGTTCTGGTAACCGCTTCCTTCTCTCATCTCCTTAGCTCAATGAATGGTAAATGCAACACATGGTGCTAGCGCACAAGGGACTTTATTACCCCATGATTTTTGCCTTTTATCTTCACACTTCTTTTGTGATTAAAAAAATCATTAATATATTTTCAATTACTCCCAGTGAATGGAACTTTGATAAATTTGTTTGTTTTTGCCCAGTAGTATGACTTGATATTCTACCTATCAGATTGAGTGAGTTTCTGCTCACGGATTATTATAAATTTCTTCATCTGTAAATTGACGAAAGTAAAAGAATGAACCTCAGGTTCTGGGAATTAAATGAGATGAGGCATGTAAGGTACTCAGCATAATGCCTAAAACTTGTAAAGAACAAATACTGTGGCTATAATTCTTTTTTCTCTTGCTTGTAAACATTTCCCAATTGGAAAGCTATTGAATTTGCTCTTTAATTTGCAATTTTCTACTTTATCACAATTATTTCACATTACATATAATTTTTGGGTGACTTCCTTAGACATTTTGTTTCTGTTTTGTAGATACCAAATATTTCTGCATGCTTTATAGCATGACAAACTATTTCCCAACATTTTATTTTGGATTCTGCAGCATACCATTTTGCAACAAATACACTGGATCTTCAAAATAATATTTTCCCTCATCTTCTAGTCTTTATTTTTCCATAAGCTTAACTCCATTTTACAAAAAAGGAAAGTATTGACAATTTCTTTGGTCTAGTTTCTGACTAGATGAATGACTGGAAATTAAAAGGTTGTATCCTCCTCATTTAGTCTTATCCTTGTTGACCCTAGTGAGGTTTTTCATCTGGTACTGCTTTGCTGTGGTGCAGTCTTACTTGTTGGTCTCTAACTGAGCTCTCTTAGATTCTAAACCAACAAGGCACTTAGAAATGAATGTTTCTCAGGCTTTATTGAGGGCAAGGATTTTTAATGCTTTTTTAAAATGCTGCTTTTTAAATGCTGCTTTAAATTCCAAATCCAAAATTATAAAAAAAGTTAATCACTTTCCTCATGGAGTTTAACCATTAATCATAAATGAAGAACCCCAGTCTCAGAGAATGTAAGCAGTTTCCAAAATTCCAAAGCAGGTTAATGATAAAGATGGTACTAAAACTCAGGATAATGCACAGGAAAGGGCATTGCCTTTGGAAATAGGAAATTTGTGTTTACATTCCTGATTTACCATTAAAAAAATGTATAGTGCTTATAATCTAGTAATCCTCTCTGGTACTTCAGTTTTTAGATTTGAAAAGAAGAAAAATAAAAATATACCTACCATAAAGGACTGTGATGTTGATCCCAGTTGAAATAATACAAATGGAAACCTGCAAAAATGTCAGCCTACTGATTCTCATGATTTTCTGCCTCAACATGCCGCTTTTTTCTCTTTTCTTTTCTTTGCTAAAAATATTCTTAATTTATTTCTTTCTTTTTATTTTATTTTAATATTATTATTATTATTTTCTTTTTCTGAGACACGGTGTCACTCTGTCACCCAGGCTGGAGTGCAGTGATGCAGTTGCAGTTCACTGTAGCTTTGACTTCCACAGGCTCAGGTGATCCTCGCATATCAACCTCCAGAGTAGCTGGGACTGTAGGCGCACGCAACCACACCGAACTGTTTTTTCTATTTTTTGTAGAGATGGGGTTTCACCATGTTTCCCAGTCTGGTCTTGAAATCCTGGGCTCAAGCGATTTGCCTGCCTAGACGTCCCAAAGTGTTAGGATTACAGGTGTGAGCCACCATGCCCAATCTCTCTTTGCTTTTCTTTGTAAATAATCTCCAAGTGCTACCAGTCTTAAGAGAATAATCACTTAATATTAATACAAATCAATCATTACTGTTCAATATGTTACCCATATTAATATGTATTTCATGAAATAACCAGACATAGTGATAAATTGATCCATTTAGAATGCATTCTTATTTTGCAAAAAAAATCTATTTCAATAAAATAATTCCTAAAGTTTTGAAAAAACCTCATTTCTCTCACTTTGTCATATTAAAGATTTTGTTTGTAGCTTTATTTGAATTGTGTTCTGAAATATGTAATCTCAAAAACTATATTTGAAGGAATATGCATTTTTATTGTTGCTTTTACCAAAAAAGAAATGATTATTTATGAAAAAATATAAATTGCTCATGCTTGGAAAAAATATAGTATAGACATACAAATTTTACTCTATTTTAATTTGAACTTAATTATATAAAATAGAGTGTGCATTTTCAACTTCACCCTTCATTAAATTGCCTCAGGAAAATGTATTAATTTAAAAATATTAATTAAAGTACCAGACAAAAGTTGTTAAGCAGAATTATATTATTTAGAGTATTCCAGATCTTGTTTGGGGAATAATTGGATGGGAGTTTAACTTTACAAAATTTTTGAGGGCCTGGCATTTTTAATCAGTATGACATATCTAGTGGTGACTGTTTTCCTGGAGCCTATCTTGTTAAACTTTCATTTATTCATTTGACAGATTGATTGCCTCAGAAAAACAGACACATGGCTGGGCTTTTTTTTTTTTTTTTTTTTTTTTTTTTTTTTTTCCATTTTTCATCTTTTTTTATAGGGATGGTGAAAACTGGGAAAAAAAGAAGGCCTGAATGGTAAGACAAATTTATAGCCTTATTGAAGGTGAATAGTGAGATTATAGGTTGAGGCCTCTTGTTCAAATGATTTTTTAACTTACTTTTAGCCATAAAGGAAATCATTTTTTGTGTT
The DNA here is from genome assembly GCF_024542745.1 of Macaca thibetana thibetana. Classification (NCBI taxonomy): domain Eukaryota; kingdom Metazoa; phylum Chordata; class Mammalia; order Primates; family Cercopithecidae; genus Macaca; species Macaca thibetana. Next base: position 28,305,634 of record NC_065590.1, read on the forward strand.
CTTGGTTTAGTTTTTGCAGTCGAGGATAACTCGGGTTTCCAATAAGTCATATGGAATTTAGGGTGGGAATGGTGGCTTATGCTTGTAATCCCAGCACTTTGGCAGGTCCAGGTGGGTGGATCATTTGAGGTCAGAAGTTCGAGACCAGCCTGGCCAATATGGTTAAATCGTATCTCTACTAAAAATACAAAAATTAGCTGGGAGTGGTGGTGCGCACCTGTAATCCCAGCTACTCAGGAGACTAAGACAGGAGAATCGCTTGAACCCGGGAAGCAGAGTTTGCAGTGAGCTGAGATTTTACCACTGAAGTCCAGCCCGGGTGACAGACTGAGACTGTCTCAGAAAAAAAGGAAAGAATGAAAAGAGAAGAAAGGAAGGAAGGGAGGGAGGAGGAAGGAAGGAAGGAAGGAAGGAAGGAAGGAAGGAAGGAAGGAAGGAAGGAAGAAAGAAAGAAAGAAAGAAAGAAAGAAAGAAAGAAAGAAAGAAAGAAAGAAAGAAAGAAAGAAAGAAAGAAAGAAAGAAAGAAAGAAAGAAAGAAAGAAAGAGAGAAGGAAGGAAGGAAGAAGAGGAAGAAGAAGAAGAAAAAGAAAGAAAGAAAAGAAGGAAAGAAAGAAAGAAGGGAGGGAGGAAGGGAAGGAGGCAGGGAGGGAGGATGGAAAGAAGGAAGAAAGAAAGAAGAAAGAAAGAAAAAGAAAGAAAGAAGGAAAGAAAGAAGGAAAGGAAGGAAGGAAGGAAGAAAGAAAAAGAAAGAAAGAAAGAAAGAGAAAGAAAGAAAGAAAGAAAGAAAAGAAAAGAAAGAAAGAGAAAGGAAGGAAGGAAGGAAGGAAGGAAGGAAAAGAAAGAGAAAGAAAGAATTTAAACATACAAGCATTTCCTCTGACACAAAGGCTTGAGGTGTGTACACTCGGCATGCAAGATACTGGTTAAATCCTTTACTCCAGAACCCAGCTACACTCTAATCTCTTCAGTCTAAGCATCAATTCAAGGCCCTCTGCTCATTCCCCTTGTTAGGAAGGGAAAAGTATGTCTGAATTGTTTTGAAAACTTTCTGCATTCTGCCTTCTTGGTGTTTTAAAATTATTTATACAGTGAAATAAATATCTAGAAATTCCTTGGCATGAGTACAAGGTCAAGATCTAGGCTGAACTTCCCTGAATCACTCCCATAGCAATATCCACAAACTGGCTGACTTGGAAAACTGGAAGGGGATATAGTCATTGTTCTACTGTTGCTACTGCTGCTGTTCTCATTGTCACCACCAATGCTGCAAAATAACCCGTCAACTCTCACAAAGTTAGTACTGGAATGCTGCTACAGCAACATCCGGAGCCTACACAACTCTGCTTTCCACAGCAGTTGCCACAGCAGCTGCAGATGGGCTCTCCCACCCTCTGATTTTATGTAAGTGCATCTAATTTACAGGAATAAATTTCCATTCAGAACTGCAGCTCTAAGGGAGTCTGGGAAATATTCATTTTAACTTTCAAGACTCTGCAAAGCAAGAAGGAAATCTAAAAAGAAGTTGAAATTCTCTCTGTGTACCAGTTTTTCATATACAGCATGTTTATGTTCAACCTGGTGTCTATGTTTCAATGGCTCCTCAATAGCTTTAAGGAACTCCCAGTGAATTCAAGTACAACATCAACAATATCACCCAGAAGTCAGTACTACTTATAGATTTTCTGTTCATCATTTTGTTGTTACTGCCATCACGTTGTCTCTTGTGGAAGATTCCTCCGTTCTAGACACTTAGAATGAGGTTCTCTAGCATAATATTGGAAGCCATCCAAGGAAGTAAATCTTTATATCACTTCCTTGAAATAATTGTTTATGTTCTGTTTCATGAATAGTCTTCTATTCTTCCAGGTAAATACGCCCTCTTAGAAGTCTTTTAATAGACTTCGTTCAGGTTATTATTTTATCTTTAAGTATTTATCACACGAAAGGATGTACAACTGCCACGTATGTGCCATTCTATATGTAGTAAACTCATATAGATTCTGGTCATAAGGAAAGTTGATGTAAACTGCATCTGTAGCTTCTTTTATTTTTCTCCTCATTTTAAGAAATGAGATCACATCTCTGTGGATGTGAGATATTTCAAGAAACCACAGACTTTTTGAGGATTTTATTTTTTATTCTGGGAATAATGCAGCAGTAAATTATGGGCAATTATTTTAGGACGTTGAAGTAAAGGGGATTCTATTTTAGGACATTGAAGTAAAGGGGAGTTTTTGTTTAGTATTAATATTTATTAATATTCACAATATTATCAGGGATGAGTCTACTGCAAATGTCATGAAAAGTACAAGCTCTTCTCCGAGATTCTCAACACATAAATTATAGACTTTCAGCTATTTAATGGTGTTCTCTACTGTTCTAGAAAATAATCAGAAATGCTATATATAAAAGAATAATTTTTTCTTATTCTTTTATAATTTTTCTCATTCTTTCATAAATAGCATTTCTGATTGTTTTCTTGAGTAGAGAACAACAGAGAAAAAATTATCCGATATTGAATAATCATAATAAAAATATGAAGAACATTCAAGAGCATGAGTTTTCCCTACTGTTCTGACAAATGGATAAAAACAGCAATTCTTACTGCAGTTCTTTCAAACTAAATTTAAAAAGTCAAAAATATTTTTTACTTTAACAGAAGAGACAATTAGCTTCCATATTAGGGCAGAAAGGGAGATGAAGAAAATGATATGCTGGGATTAAAACATTTTAGTTATCACAGTTAAAATATAAGAGACACATGTGTTTGTGTATGTGCGTATGTATTTCTCTCTCTATGTATGTGTGTGTGTCTGTGTGTGCACTTATGATTAAAGACTCTGAGAATATAATGTTGGCGCATCTTTCCAGTATTGATTCCAAGGTCCAGGACATTATTCTGAGAGTCAGGAAAAACTGAGCGAGAAACCAATTTCAGTCCTTGCTCTACCACTACAATTTAATTTACGACATCTCCATATTTCCAGTTGTACGTGGCAGAAACCTGAGTTACCCTTGACTTCTCCTCTCTTCACAATCCACATTCAATCTATCATGAAACCCTTTTGTTTGTACCTTCAAAATTCATCTAGAATCTGACAATTTCTCAGTATCTCTCCTATTTCAGTTCTGATCTGAGACCCCTAGATTTCTTGCTGGCATTAATGCAAGAAGTTGCTTAGCAGTCTTCTTGCTTCTATTCTTGCCTGCCTTACCCAACAGTGATTCTTTTAAAACTTTTGTAGGATCCTTTCACCCCTTTGCTCAATACCTACTGCATTAGTTTGCAAGGATTTTCGTAACAAAGTACCATAGACTGAGTAGCCTAAACAACATAAATTTATTTTCTCACAGTTCTAGAGGCTAGAATTCCAAGATCAAGGTGTCTGCAGCACTGATTCATTCTGAGAGCTTAGAAAGAGAATCTATTCCATGCTTTCTCTGTTGGTTTTCTGTTGGTTTTCTGGCAATATTTAACATTATTTTGCTGGGAAAGCATCACCCCAATCTCTGCCTTCATCTTCATATGGCATTCTCCCTATGTGTGTCTACCTCCAAACTTCCCCTTTTTATAAGGACACCAATCGTATTGGATTTGTGCCCACCCTAATGACCTCATCTTAATTAATTGGAAGGGCAATGGCCTTGTTTTCAAATACGGTCTTATTCTGAAGTACTGGAGCTTAAGATGCTAACCTATGAATTTTGGGGGATGCAATTCAACTTGTAATGCTTACTAACGCTTGCTTTTTATACAGAGTAAAGAGTCAACATCCTTACAGAGGCTGTAAAGTGGTGCTTCATGCCTGGAATCTCCATTACCTGTCTCATCTTTACTCTCCAACTTAGTCACTGCTCTAACCACTCTCTTACCTGAGTTATTGCACTGACTCTTCCTTGTGCTTGCAGCACTTTTCATTCAGATGACAGACATGTCTGCTGACCTTACTTTCTTCGTGTTTTTGCGTAAATGGCACTTTTGCAATGAAACTACCCTGACCACCTAAAATAATATTGGAGCTGCCCCTTCCTCTCCAGAATTTTTGATACACTTTATTATATTCTATTTTTTCCAAGAACTATGAAATTCTAATATACTGTATGTATGATTATTTATAAAATAGTTTATTGCTTTTTTCTCCCACAAAACAAAGTACTGTTTATTAATTTATCCTAAGCATTGATAACTGCTTAACACATAAAAATGATGGCTTACTGTAAATGAATTGAATGTTGGATTAATAGTCCTTTGTGAAATAGACATTAAGTCACGTGAGATCTGATGAAGACTGAATACTGTAAAATGACTCATTGTCTGTAGATCCTGGCTATGGACAAGACTGGCTCCCTGATCTCAAATCTGGATTGGGCATTCAGAGATAATCTGGGATTGTCTCTTTTTATAGAGGTAGCAAAAGTGTTTACAGCACATTAAGTGACGGCATCTTTAAAGGAGACGAAATGTGTATGTACTGAACAGTAAAAGATAGAATTTAATAGAAAATTCATGGAGTGAAAGATTGGTTCACAATGATTTTCCCTTTTATGGAATTGGAAATCAATTAATATTAGCTTCCAATCAGTAACAATTGATACAGAGTCACCTGAACAATTTCAACAGATGTAAAAGAGTAAATGAGAATTGTGGAGTTAAATCACCCTGTAGAGTTACGGACTGAAAGATCATGATTCCTGCTGCTGCAGGATCTGGAAATGTCTATTTCCTTTCCTTTTCACATTTTGTTTAATTGAAAGGTTTCATGAGATGCTAAAACAATCCTTCAATAAATTGGCCTGCCCTTCTTTTAAGGTTTAAAGTAATCAGAGAATTATTTTAAACTTTTTAAAATTTAAATTTAATCTTATGTAAAGATTTCAAAGAGACAAAAATAATGTATCTAAAGCTCACATTTATTCTTATACTCCACTTTTTCATTTTAGATTTACCTTTCTTTACATATATAATGGATGTATATTTTTTAGATATAATTCAGAATCTGAATTTGATGTTTTTCCATCAGCACTTCGATAGTCTTTTTCCATTATATTCTGGTCTCTATTGTTAATGGAAGCCTGTGATCAGTTTAACATGCAATTTTACATACAATTTTTTTACTTGTCATTGTTAAAATGTTTCAGTTTTGAGGATTCAACAGATTTATAAAGTGAAACTCAGATCTAAGTTAGCTTCTTTTTATTTGTTCAGAAAATTGGGCAAACACAAATTTTGAGAATATATGTTTGTGCAGTATTTTGGAAAATTCCCAGCAGTGTCTTTCAAGCCTGCCCCTTCCATTCTTTCTCATTCTAATTCCATGTCTCATAACTCGTCCTCATTTCTACACTACCTTTTCAGTTACTTTTCTTCTGCAATTACTTTTTTTGTCTTCTCTGGAAGCATTTTCTGTTTCTTTTTCAAATATTCTCATTTTTTTTTTCTCCTTAGCATGTGGTTCCTTTTTAAGGGTATTAATTATTTTTTAAACTTTTTAAAATATGTTTGCATATTTATATTTCACTCCTTGTTTTTGATCACTGCTCTATTTTCTGAGGATCCTACTGTCTGTTATGCCTGACTCTAAATCATGACAAATTGTTTTCTCATTTCTTTTGTAATTTTATGCCATGAACTCCTGTCTTCGTGAACGTGGTAGGAGACAGGTATCCCTTCTGGACTGAGTTTTTGAAGCGTGACTCCTGATGGGTTATGTATTTGCTTCCTGAAAAACAACCTTAAAACATTGCCTGCCTATAACTTATCACTGTGTTAATTTTTCATCTTGAGGATTCTGGATTTACATGGGTGTTGTAAAATCATTTCTAAACCTGGCTGCCTAAGCTGAGGAGTTTTATATTTTAGACAATAACTTTTTGTTTTGTTTTGTTTTTAATGACAGTCCAGGCAGGGACAGACGAGCTTTATTGTCATCATCATGTGCTAGAGAATAAATTTACTTCTATTTTCCCAATTTCTCTCTGGGAACAACCCATCTCTATTTGGGCATCTCATTCACCTCCAACTGTCTACATCACACTTTTCAGTAAGACAAAATCCCTTAGTAACCAAGACACATAATTCCCTTGGCTTAAATTTTAAGAGAAGCCACAGGATAAGGTTTTACACGTCAGCAAGTGACATTCATTCACTTCTTCAGGTCTTCTCCCTGTAATATTCATTTCCTCTTAAGACCTTAGCTATACTTTTAAACATTTTTGTGATATATTTCTCCAGGAATTTTTATGTGACCCTAGTTTTCCATCATGTTAGCTTTTATCTAGAGTATAGGCAGAATATAATTGCATGTCAATGTTTGGTTCTAGGGGGAGTATCTTTAACTCTGCCCTTTCAAATTTTACCCAGGCAAATAATATTTTGGAGATAGACCTAATGAATAAATTGACTATTTTTTATATGAGAAAATAAACTTACTGCTTACTTTTCATTTGTTCTATATACCTAATTACATGCAGTGTTACTAGCATAAGAAAGAGCCTCTCCTTTAGAAGGCTGGAACACGGCCTGGAATGGGCATAGCTCATGGCAAGACTCAACATTCTTTGCAGGTGAGCCTAGAGTTACAGCTTGACTAACAACAGATAGCATTATTTTAACACAGAGAAATGCTGAGTGAGACAGTGATTCTCTCTTAAAAGTAGTGACAGCCTGAGATTCTTGGCTTAAATGAGACCCTGGTGACTGGAATTCATAAACCTGGACAGGAGAGAGACTCATCTACTGCCAAGTGCATAAACACCTTTAATGACAGTCACATTGCTAAAGGTTAAATAAGCCCCATGGAAGTAAAAATATAAGGAGAAAGAGAAACATTTTTTCTTAAAAAAAAAACCTATTGAATGTCACCATCTTTTGTCTCAATAGTGTGAAAATCCTGGGATAAAAAAATACAAAAATAAATAAGAGAGAATGCCTTTGAAGTTGAGAAAAAGAAAACGATTTTTCACACATTTAATTTCTTGAGTTACTACTCCTGGCTTTGCCTTTAAAATATGCCAAGAATCTGGCTCTGTCTTAATGATCACCACTTTCGCTGATCTGGTCTAAGACAACCATTTCTAGCCAGTATGACTGTGGTAGCCTCCCACTGATCTTGCAAACATCATTCTCTAGAGTCAATATTATAACACAATCCTTTTAAAAAAACATTCCTTTTGCTTTTGTTTCATTTTAAATTTTGAAACTTCTACAAAATAGAGAGAAAAAATATCACGAGCTGCCATATATCCATCACCAGCTTTCAACAATTATCAACATTTTGCAATCTTGCTCCATTTATCCCATCCTTCCCACATGTCCTAGTTCTCCAACAATTCTTTTAAATTTGAATCCAGATCAAGTTTCTCTTCCGCTCAGAACTTTCCAAAGGTGTCCAAACTTAGAAGAAGGAGAAGCCCTAATCCCATTGATAGCCTACATGATGATGTAATCTTCCATCCCTGTTTCCCCTGACTCCTCAATCCTCCTCCTCACTCCCTCTGCTCCAGCCACTGGTCCCTTTGTTGATGTAACATTGTGATCTGCTCCCACATTAAGAATATGCATTTGCTGCTCACACTGCCGAAATCTTCCCTTCCTCTCCCACCGTCCTCCTATACAAACAGATTCCTTCTTCAGCTTTTTCAAGACTTTGATCAAATGTTACTTTAAAGTGAGGCATTTTCTGGGCATTCTATTTAAAAATTTAATTTACTCCAAGCCACCTGCTGGCATTTTAAATCCTCCTGTTGGCTATATTTTCATCTTAGCACTATTTTATTTACTAATGAAACTTTTATGCAGATATATGCCTACTGCCTGGTATATAAGTGGTGTTCCATAAATATTTGTTGAATATTAACATTGATTATACATTGCAAAGTCTCGAGTGAAGTTGAGATGCTAAGCATATTCCCATCACTGACATAATATGCTATTTTTATATATTTGTAAAACTCTCCAAATGTGCAGCTGTGTTGTAACCTAAGAGGAAAGGGAAGTCTTCCCTGTTCCTGTCAGATCCTGACATTTGATAGCACAACAGATGTCCTGAGAGAAACAGACTTCTTACGAGTGTGGTATTTTCTTGTTTCAAGTTTTACCAACGAGCTCTATGGTGGTGGGGGTGGGAGAATAGGAGGCAGTAATAAAAGCCTCTTTAACCAAAACTACAGTCAGACTCCTTTAAAATCATCTCATTGATTAGGCCTGGAGTCTTTGGTCTTCCCTCTCCATCCTTGTAGAATCCAGTTTGAGCAAGAATCCTGCTAAGTCAGCTTAGCAAAACCCCCCACGCTTGATATCTGACTTGGGATCTTATCATCATGGCCTACCTTCAGCAGTAATCACATCAAGTCAGTTTAGTGAGGAACCTCTTATCCTTGGTGTTTCCTCTTAGTAATTTTCCATCCACTGACCCCCAATCATGTTCCTTAGTTATAAAACTCCACCTGTCCTTGTTGAAGTCAGAATTGAGTCCAATCTCTCTCCCTTGCTGCAAGACCCCACTGTAGTGGTTCCTGTACATAGGGCCATGACCCCCACTTGAATAAAGTCTGCCTTACCATCTTTAACAAGTGCTTCAATAATGTTGTTGTTGTTTTTCTTGACGGGGGAAAACTTGGTGTGCTGGTAAATGTTTAACAACCAGCTTTCTGGGAGATAATTAGAAGATCTGAGTAGTAGCATTGCTAAGTTCAATCGTATAAATACTCCCTCCATGGCAAATTGCAAGCTACTAATGTGAAATCTCTGAATGTGGATTTGGGGAGAAATGCACATTAGAACATCATTTTAAAGCATCTCCGTTATATGTGTACGAGAGAAGCAAAGAATCTAGAGAGGGGTGTCAGTAAATGACAGGTTCTGAGCCAAACCTGACTTGCTTCATTGAATACTGCCATCCTCGTTCATTTGTGCAGTGACTGTGGCTGCCTTTACATGGGAAGGACAGAGTCGAGTAGTTGTGACAGAGATGATACAGCTCGCAAAGCCAAAAATATTTACTCCCCTGCCCTATACTTACACTGGCCTGGATTATAGTAAAAGGTAGTAAAACAATTAAGTATGAGTGAGTTTTGAGTGCTTATTATCTTTGTTTCTTAACATCATTTGTTTAACAGTAAATTTATATAATTTAATTTTTAATGATATCTTTTAAATAATTTTACAAAAATTCTAAAAATCTTATAATGAGCTCTTGCGGCCAAGATTCAACATACCATTAGGGGAGAGGCACTTCTTAAATTCACTTATAAAAAACTACTCATGTCATCTGACCTAATAATATTTTTAATAAGCCCAGTAGATTTTTTAAAAATTAAATTTGTTGGCCGGGCGCGGTGGCTCAAGCCTGTAATCCCAGCACTTTGGGAGGCCGAGGCGGGCGGATCACAAGGTCAGGAGATTGAGATCACAGTGAAACCCCGTCTCTACTAAAAATACAAAAAATTAGCCGGGCGCGGTGGCGGGCGCCTGTAGTCCCAGCTACTCAGGAGACTGAGGCAGGAGAATGGCGTGAACCCAGGGGGCGGAGCTTGCAGTGAGCCGAGATCGCGCCACTGCACTCCAGCCTGGGCAACAGCGTGAGACTCCGTCTCAAAAAAAAAAAAAAAAAAAAAAATTAAATTTGTTATATATATATATATATGCCTATAAGTGCATCAACTTTACTATTGTACAGTATATTTTTATTAAAATAACTCTATCATTTGACCAGTCTGTCACTAAATAGTTTTAGTCACCTACTAGGGGATTTAGTGATGAATAAGACAGACAGAATCTAAGGAGGTGGCATTTCAGCTGAAACTTACTAATAGGAAGAAGGAGGTGCATGTAAACGGGAAATAGATTGGTTCAATTATGAATAATGGCAAGTACCAAGGTCCCAAAATGGGAACCAGTTAGATGTATTCAAAAGACAGAATAACAATTTGGGTAAGATAAATGATAAGTCAATTAAGAAAAAAGGTAAAGTCTGAGAAGTACATGGGGGCTTTACAGCTAGTAAGCTTCAATATTTTTCTTAGCATAATCAAAACCTTTTGCAAAAGTTTTAAGCTGGGACATAACCTGATCTGATTTGCACTTCCACAATTTTGTTTGTGTGTAAAAGGGGCAGAATAGGGCAACAATGGGCTCAAGGAGACCCAAAGGAGGCCATTCAGCAGATAAGAGTGACAGACTAAAGCGGCAAATGTGGAATAGGAAAGAAATGACCAGATTCATTACACATTCAGATACATTTTGAAAGTCAACTAGAAAGTTCTTTTTTTCAATTTTGCTCTATGAATTTGTTAAATGGTAACATGATTGTAATAATTTGATGACATATTATTAGTATTCACTTCTCCAAATGGTCCACTTGATCATAGAGCAGACACTAACCTGCACGGTTGAATTAGGGTTTGCTTTTCATTCATGTCACTCAAACCTCATCTGCACTTTGCAAATCTTACCTCCACCTTACCCCTACAGTGTCCCTTTCTTAGGCTGATCCTAGGCAAAACCCAATACAATGAATTGATTCTTAAAATATAAATACATAACTAGCAGCACATTTCAAAAGAAAATCCCCTGCTGGCTTTCGGGGCTCAGGACAAGAACAGAAGAGAAGAAAATGTTATTTTTATTGTCTCTTATTGATACAACTGCAATGCTAATTTTTGTAGACAAACCTAATTTACCAAAGGAAAAAACAGAGGATAAACTACAGCATACAGTTTTTTAAAATTTCCCCTGCAAAGAAGTCAGCTTGTGATTATTTTTGTCTTGAGATAGTATTTTCAGGGAAATATAATGAGATAACTGCCTAGGTGATACTTTCCAGTTAATTCTGTAATACTACGGTGCAAGCTTAGGATTTTTTTTTTTTTTTTTTTTTTTTTTTTTTTTTTTTTTGAGACGGAGTCTGGCTCTGTCGCCCAGGCTGGAGTGCAGTGGTGCGATCTCGGCTCACTGCAAGCTCCGCCTCCCGAGTTCCCGCCATTCTCCTGCCTCAGCCTCCCGAGTAGCTGGGACTACAGGCGCCCGCCACCTCACCCGGCTAATTTTTTGTGTTTTTAGTAGAGACGGGTTTTCACCGTGTTAGCCACGATGGTCTCGATCTCCTGACCTCGTGATCCGCCCGCCTCGGCCTCCCAAGGTGCTGGGATTACAGGCGTGAGCCACCTCGCCTCGTCAGAAATTGGTTTTATAAACATTTCCAAACCATACTTCCTGTCCCTCAGTTGTATTCCTTTATGTGGGCAATAAACACCACTCACAGCATTTAATGAGTGGAGTGAGTTTTAGTGGATGTCCTCCAGGAGCTCATCTACTCCTTCCATCTTTAGTGGTCCAGGGCTGATTAAAGGTCTGTGCTGTCTAACATAATACAATATTTATCAAGAGTCTAGTAAGCATGTTTAAGTGTCAGAGTGACCTAGGTTTGATATCTAGTTCTAGTTCTGTCTGGCTGTGTGACCATAAGCTACTTAATCTTGCTTTGCTGCCATTTTCTTACATCGCACGGCACAGCTTGGTTATAAATATCAAATGAAATAAAGGTCATACAGTGCTAGATAAATAAAAACAATTTCTATATTTGTCTTTAGGTAAAATACATAACAAAGTCACGGCTTTTAAAGAATATATGTAGAAAATATGGACAAGGTAAATATATTCTCAAAATAAATATAAATCATCTAAAGATAAAAGAGAATGAAAGAGCTAAACTAACATGTTTTGGGAGTGGAAGAAAGTTTGGTTTTTCCCTGTAACAATGTCTCGTGACTATAACTCCTTCTCAGCCCCACTCTACAAATTTTCTTCTTTTCAATATTTTCATCATAATTCCACCAAGGGACATTCTCGTTACTTTGCCCAGTAATTTAGATATCAGCCTCCTCTAGTATTGTTTTGTCTAATGAATTAGCTATTAGCCACACATGGTAACCTAGTATGTGAAATTTGGCTAGTGCAAGTGAAGACCTGAATTTTTAATTTTATTTAGTTTTAATTGTTTAAAATTTAACCTTAAAAAACTAATACTTAATTCAGCCATTAGAACACTTCGTTTAGAACAACTTGGGTATGTGAATCTATTTTTTCAAATGTAAACTTATAAATCCACATATGGATCAAGTACTCCCAATAAAAATTTAGTGTTTAAATGAAGATGTTCTCTAAGTATAAAATATACACCAGATGCTGAAGCAAATGTAAAATAGGTCATTAATAGTTTCTAATATTGATTAGTTATTGAATTGATAATAGGTTGGATACATAGGGATAAATAATATATACTATAAAAATTAATTTTACCTGTTTCTTAATGGAGTTATTGGAAAATTTATCATTACATTGTGGCTCAAGTTATATTTCTAATGTACAGCACTACTCTAGCTCTTCCTAACAGGATAAATAAGACATTTCATCATCCATTTACCTTAATGTACTGGATTTTTATGCTTTTCCAAATTGAGCTAAGAAAGTTAAGCTTCTAGGTCAAGTTAAGGTTGGAATTTTTTCTATACGTGCGTTATTGAATGTATTAATTTTCAAATTTGAAGAGAAGGTAGAAATTATAGAATACATTTTCTAATCTAACAAAGAATTTTGCAGCAATGCCAATAATATTCATTCCTCTATCTTATTGGAACAAACTCCCCAAGAGGAAAATCATAATCTCAAAAAGTTCATTGCACTGTATATAAGAGCTAACTTTTTGAAATATCCTATTTGTACTAAAGTATTTAACTTTTATTTCTTGTTCCTTCAACTTGAGCCAAACTAGGAATTGATTTAATTCCCTTTTTATGTGTTATCTCTTTACTATAGCTATCATCCTTTCCCACTCTCATTAAGGTACAGTAGTATGACTAGAGTACCCATGACAGGCAGCAATCCATTCCATCCTGAAGTCATGTTGCAGTCTCCCCTCTGATCCTTTGCCCTTGTAAACGTCCCTTTTCAATGCTCCCATTGTTTGCAAAATACCATTTCTGACTACTGTCACTGTTTCTTTCTTATTGGTAAATAAGAACATTCCTCAATACAAGCCATTCTATAGCTTTTCGTAAATGGCACATTTTTCAAGTCACTGCTATAATATTAATACATTCTAAATCTGAGTAATATTGATGATTTTTTTAATCTGGCTTTGTGGTCTCTAGCATAATCCTTATGATTTATTTTTGTCTATTTTACATGGATACTTTCCAAAATGTTCTTAAAATTGCCTCCATCATTTTGGGTATAGCATTTTCCTCCGCAGTATATATATCTTCCTCCACACTGTGGTCCAATATATATTCTTTATCTTTTACTTTCTTTTTCTTTTTTTTATGGGAAGGGAGAGGTTTTGATTTTTGGTGCTTTTTCAAATTTTCCAATATTCCATAATCATCATAAAAATAATAAAATACAACTAAGGAAAAGGAAATAAAGAAAAAGCTTCAATAATCTTATAATATGAATATAATCTTTTTTGTATTTTAGACTATATCTCTTAAATAATCTTATAATATAAATATATTCTTTTTTTGTATTTTAGACTATATCCAGCAAAATTTTTGTCTTCAGATGCAAATTTGCTTGTATTAAGTTTTAAAAGGACATTTTGCTGTTATTTAACTTGGTACCCAGTTTTCTTTAGTAACAAGAAATAGCATCAACCCTAGAAACTGAAACTGGTAAATATATACCTGCTGTATGATTTATTCATTGTAGGACACAATTTAGTAATCTAATGTACAAAATTTACATGGCTTCCTTAGGCTTTTTTTCTTGCATATAAGTAATATGGTCATAGGCATTTCTTTTAATGTGTTTTAGGCAGTTTTAAAATTATTTCAGGACGAATTATCAAACATAAAATCATAATTAAGAGATTTGCGGATTCTTCAGTCTTTGACATTTACAATCAAAATACCCTCCAGAAAAGCCGTACCAATTTCTAATCCAACCATTTGGGTGTTTAGTCACAAAGAGTACATCACATCATTTTTTCACAGCTTTGTAAATCTTATAAACAAATGTTAGCTTGATATCATTAATTATTAATGATATTGAATATTTTTGTCAAATATTTGTTGACCGTATTAAAGAAGTATATTTTTGGAATTGATTATTTCATGACTGCATATTTCGGTTAAGGTGTTTGTCTTTTTAACAGATTTTATTTGTTAAATATTTGATTGCTAATAATTTCACTGGCTGTAGTTTGAATCCATATGTCATTTATTAATTTAATATTTTGTTGTTAAAGTTTCACAATTTTACTTAGTAAAATCTTTCTTCTTGTTTTCTTTTATAAGTTCTAAATTTATGAAAGAACAGTGAAACAAATTCATAAAGTGACTGTCTTAGTTCATTTGTGTTGCTATAACAGAATATCATAGACTAGATAATTCAAAAAGAACAGAAATCTATTTTTTCCTTTTTAAAGGCTGTAAAGTACAAGACTGATGCACTGGCTTTGACGTCTGGTCAGGGCTGCTCTGTTTCAAAGAAAGCTCTGCTGCTGCATCCTCCTGAGAAGAGAAACATGGCGTCCTCTATGCATGAAGGACAGAAGGATAAACGAGCACTCCTTTCAAACTTGAGCCTCTTGAGCCCGTTTTTATTTTTGCAATTGTTAATCGATTTATTAATTTTTACATTTTAATTTTTTACATTGACTTGAGAAATTGTATTTCCTGTGTATTACAGGATGTTTTCAAGTGTGTATACATTATGGAATGACTGAAACTTGCTAATTAGCATATGCATTACCTCACATAGCTATCATTTTTATGGTGAGAACACTTTCTATCCACTGTCTTAGCATTTTTAAAGAATACAATATTGGTTTTGAGCCCTTTTATAAGGTGCTAATCCCATTCAGGAGGTCAGAGCCCTGATCATTTAATTATCTCCTAATCACAAATCTCAATACTACTACATTGAAAATTAAGTTTCAACACAAGTTTTGGAGAGGTCACCACCTCTGCTCAAACCATTGCAGTGGCCGGCCGTATTGTATCACACAAGTAATCATCCTGTGCTTGGTAACTTTACCTCAAACTAGAATAAAGAAGGATGTTACATGAGCATTCTAAAAATCTTTAGCAACATTTTGTTTGTCTTCTCAGATGCATTTATTGAAATCAGACCTGCAGTCAAAGTTAATTGTTCGTTATTTCTGTTCTCCTAATATGCATACTACCCTTTGGATATGCTATTACGTAGAGTCAAATGTTCCTTATTTGGATGAAATCTGCATTAGGTAATAACAATCAACAATTGGCATTGACATTTAGGGATTGTTTAAAGTAATTAGTATATTTCTGATAATCTCTGCCATAATTACAATAACTACATGTTTTTGATTATATATAGTTCTCTTGAAAAACACATGCAATAGATAAAATGCAAACAAAATATAGAACTTATTAATTCTTCCCTGGATCATATCCTTGTTTGCAATGTAAAAGAAAAACAAGAACGTCTCTATAAAAGTATATCTGACCACTCAATTAAATTGTTCTTTCTAATTTTTCATTATCTAAAAGCCAATTTTGAAAGCTGAAATGTTTTTTAAAAACAAAGGTCAAACTTCTGCCAATTACTCAGATGTAATGCAACTAATTTCTGCCAGTCATTTGCTTGATTCTCATAAAGATAACCAATAACTTCTTGTTATTTGTATTTTCTAATATTTAATATTTCCATTATTTCTACTTTCCTTAAGGTCTTCTTATTTCTTGTCATTAGTATTAAATGAACTACTGAGTGGAAATAAGAAGTAACACACAGAGATATAAGGTGAGACCTAAACCAGAGTGATTTGTAAAATCTACAGTAGGAGAGTTATCTTGAGAAAAAGTACATAACAATGTTACGTTTCATAGAAAGTTAACAGAAAAGTAAGCATTAGGAAAATCTCACTAAATCTAAGACTTCGGACATTTGTCTTACTCTAAATTGGCCACAAACTTCACACTATAGTGAGAATAATCTTTTAAAAAATACAAATTACATAACATTACGCTTCCACTCAAATCCTCCCATCATGTTCTGTCTCTTGTATGACACTATCTCAACTCCTTAGCTTTATATATCGGAAGATTTCTTTCATCTGTTCATCTCTCCAACCTCATCCATCAACACTTTCCATTTCATCGTTTTCTCCCATCCTAACAGAATTATATACAACTCTAATTGTGATGCATATCTGTTAATACCAAAATCCCTCTGCCATTTGCTGCCTGAGAAATTCACTCTTCAGGCCCTGCTTGAGAATGTTCTTTTCTGTAAAACCTAACCAGACGTCCCCAGGCCCTAGCAGAATTGATCATATTTTATGTTTTGCAGCTATGACCTTCCATCTCCATCCCTTTAACTACATTGTGTTTGTCATTTTTTAGTTATATTTGTCTCCAATAATACATTGTATACTCTTTAAGAGCAGGGACTGTGACCTTATTGATCTTTGTATCTACAACACAGCACCTGGCATATAGTAAGCATCTAATAAATATTTGTTAAATGAGTAAGTAAAAAGAATAAATAAATAAATAAATAGAGAAAATAACTGCTCTTAAAGACCTTGGGGAAATTAAATGACTTTTGAAGCAATACAAGTTATATGAATAGCACACACAATTTGGTCTTCACTGTTCCTTTGCCACAAAATTTGATTTAATGTCAAGTGAGCAAAGTAGCTATGGTGGCTTATTTCATTGACTAAGCATTTTGTGGGCCAAAAGTAAGCAGATGTGACCATTTAGGAGGGTATTTATTTTATAGAGGGCATTAGGGCCGTAGAAAAAAGCTATGAAATCACTCTTTTCAAAGAATGCAGAAGTGAATTGACGAGGAGTTTAGTAAGTGGCAATTTCGTAGCTGGCTGTGTTCCTCCAATTTGTCATTGTCACTGGAAAAGTTGCCAAACCACAGTTTTATCCCAGGATAAAATTAAATATAATTTGGTTAACTGAAAACATCCAATATCCACAAATGCATAGAGGCATATCTCTATCCCAAGTTCAAGTACCAGGTCGATTATATTCAACCCGTGTATTAACAAATGTTTTTATTAGTTGCTTCAGTAAAATAGAATTTTTATCACTCTGTGTATTCAGCAACACTCTCTAAATATAAGAAAGCACTCCTTCTTTTATTCTACCACTATCATTAACAAAAACATTCAAAGAGTGATATAAATATATATCAAAATAATATTAATATTATAAAACCTACATATGATAATTATGTGAAGAATTACTACTAATATAGTTAACACTTAATACAGAGGGACTTGGATGAAAAGTTATGGCCTCTTAAGTCTGTTTCTTGCTTCTTCTTTTTATCATTCCTAACTAGTAACCCTAACTAGGATACGTGAAGAACCAAAATGTACTAAAGGCTGAATACCTTGGTTTGTCTAATTGTGCTCTTTTTCTGTTGGTTAAAAACTTTTGTGGTAGAGATAAAGTCCCAGACAGAGGTATTTTCCCCCTTCTCGTGAATAATTTCAGGTAAAAAGATGTATTCTGGGGGGACTTCTCACTGTCTTTTTGCCAGAAAAGGTGAGGAATGACTCTTCTACTTATCCATGTAATAAATTGCAATGTGGGAAAATAATTTACTGAAATATTAATGTGTATATATTTTATTCTTACAGTGGTTCTTTTTCCTTCCTCTCAAGAAGATAAATAGGTCCTTTTGGGATTCTTGCCTGGCAGGAGTGGGCTGGTCTGATGAGACTCAGGGATTCATGCTTATGGAGGAAAGGACATTGACAGAAATGGAAATGCCGTGGATTTCTAGAGACAAGGTGGGAACTGAGATCTTCAAATTTTCTGAGAATGGAGACCTATGTGCAGGTCCAGGCCCCTGGTGGGGAGGCATACTCTGGGAAGTGCAAGAATTTGTTTGCATGGTGCACCCCAGGGTGGGATCATAATTTTGTGCTCAAACTCATAATGAAAGTGGCACAGCCCCTTGAATAAGAAAGATGTCAATAGCCAGCCGGTGGGTGAGGGACATATATGTAACTTCAGGGAAGGTAAAGTGTCCCTACAAATGACTGAGTGTAGATGCTCTGTTGTTCTGATAAAATGAAGTTTCAGTGTCAGATTTCTTTGATTTGATTAAAATAAAGTTATATGATATTTCTTTGTCACCCCTTAGTTTGCAGAGTGAGATTTAACCCTGTTAAATGAATTAAATAGGATGATACATATGTTAGATATAGGGATACTGGCTGTTAGGAAGACATATGCTTGAGATATCATGGAGTGCTGGGAAGTTTACAATGTCTGTGGGTATGAGAAATTTAAATTCTTACATTGATGCTGTTGAAAATGACTTGATGTCAAGACAACTTTTGGCACACAGCATCCTCCTTCTCCTACACTTTATCTTCCTATTTCCTATTCCAAAATTTACTTGCATCTGATCTCTGTGAGGTCAGCCCATTCTGAACTCCTGGATTCATATAATTTTCTTTCAAATTACTGCCTTATATTGCATCAAATGACTTTGTAGATATTTTTTAAAACAATTTAGAATGAGGTCCCAGAAACTGTACCCAGGCACTCTGTTGTAGACCTGTACTGAGGAGGTACATTTCCTTCTAATAACATCCTTGGAAACACTGATAGGCAGAATTTTCACTATGTTCAAAGACTAACATGGACACATTAATGTATAAACATATTTAAGTAGATACCAACAAATCACAAATATGCACATATGACTATGCCAGTGAATATTGCCACACATTGAGAAACCTTAATATATACCAATAAATAAATTATATTTATGTAGCTATTTCTATTAGTGTTGTGATTTGTTAATTTAAACATTTTGAATGATTTATAAAACACCCTAGTGGTATAAAAATCAAATTTTTAGGATAAAAATGTAGCATCTCATAAAATATAGATTTTGATAACTTCAATTTATCTAACAATGTTTATCTGGCTATGCCCATTTGGAGCACCAGAACTCAGAACTAAAGTGGTTAGTTAGGATTCATTTTGTTGGGGTATCAATATTTCCTTAATATTTCTAGGTGACTTTTCATTCTGGAGAATGATGGAATTACATAGTAAGAATAATTCAGTTAATTTGGTAAAGATAGCTCCTATCTTATTCAATATTTATCTGTGAAAATCTTACACATTCTAGCTGCTGAGCTCAGTGCTGGGGCTTCAGTGGTTAAAGTTAGATCTTTCTGGCATGAAGTTGGAAGTTTAACAAGATCTATAAATGTGACTATAATCATAAATGTAATCATAATTATGAATATATGGCAATTATAACCTTGTCTGTAATTATGACTATAAATATACCTATAATTAGAGCATTTACTATTCAAGATTATTTACAACTATCAATAAAGGGTACACAGAAAATTTTGGTGTCTGTTATCCCTCATTAGGAATTAGTGATAACTCTTAATAACTTAATAAGTTAGCATTTTGGATAGGGAATATTCTGCTTGAAAAAAGAGTTATTCTCCCAATGATGGGAGACAGTAACTACATATTGTTCACATTCTGAGTTTCCACTTCCATATTCTCTGATACATTATTACTGAGCATTAATTTCACTCCTTTGGAAAACTTCAGACGTTATTACTAGTTATTAATGCCTTCATCTTACAGATCCATCAGAGACTATCACCTTAATATGATACAGCATTCCTAAAATTCATTGAGATGTACATGTTACATGGAAAATGGGCCTTCTTATTATATACAAGAAGTAGAAGGCAGAGGAACATTGCACTCCAGGAAAGAGGCAAGAGTCCAGAGATTTAAGAGTCTAAACTAGGCTGATTGCAGTAGTTTCGGGAAATGAGGATGAATAGAGTGATACAACCAAGGAAGAGCTAACAAGCTTAGTATTAATAACTGAGGAGACACAAGGAGTGAGGGTGACAGGGGATTGGAGCCTTCTAAAATAAATGCCTTGATATTTAGAAGAGAGTCACGTCACTTGCACAAATGAGAAATTCGGGAGAATCAATAAATATGCGGAAAACATGAGTTTATTTTTAAATATGTTGATGACTTTGGTACGTTGATGAGAATTCCAAGTGAAAGAGTCCTTTAAAAAATTAGAAATATGGGATTCGATTTCACAAGATAAGGTAGAGCTGGAAACTTAGTTCCCTGAGGACTTCATTTCAGAAAAGACATTGAATGACCTCTATCTGGGTCCTCAAAATAAGAACTCTAGGATTTATAGTTTCAATCCATTTATATAGCCTAATTCATAATTTTCATATCTACTTTCCTTAGTAAAACATTCTAATCATAGTTTTGAACACAGAAAGAATGAGTTTTAATTTAGTGCGAGGAAAGAACAAGGTACATTGGCCATTGAATTCTATCTAAAAAGAGCCATAAGAATTGAGAAATTGCGTGCTTTGGAGATACTGGAGAAAATTGATTTCTTACTTGCTAAGGCAAAGCACACATTTTTGCTGAAAACAGCCATCACCTTACCAGCAGAGTGGTAACAAATGCTTTACTTAGACTCTGGGCATTTTAGCATCTCTCTGCCCTAGACAGCAAAGTTTTCAGGAATTTCATAGGTCCTTGCCAATTCACTTTTCTATTTTAATCAGGTATTTCTACTCTTCTCCTCTTGTGGATTCAGAATTCTTAACTCTTTAATAGTAGGTCTTGGAAATTGTACGAAAGAAATCGTCTCAAATTTAGAAGGCTTTTGTGTTAGCATACAGCTCTGTTCATGTTTTGAGGTCTTGTGACTTTTATGTGATTTCTGGTTTATGCTTTGATGCAAATCTGAACATAGAAACTGGTCATTTTTCTTCTCTGGCTAGTCTGTGGGATTACTGATTACTGTGATCAGCCTTTGACATATTAGATGCATATAATAGTGGCTTCTTGATGCTACTTTCTTCACAATTTTGCAAAAATAAAGTTAAATAAAAATAGATATTCCATTTTGTTTCTTCAGCAGCTACATATACATTCTGCATCCCCTACCGAAGCTCAGCCAGGTTTCCCACTTACCGTGAGAAAGGCTTTGGCAATACCCTATATCTACTCTGCAGTAGTACTTCTCAAATTTCTGTAGTGAGGAATCAATTGGTTTGCTTTTCAATCAGAGATTCATTATTTTTTAAAATACCCTGTAAAACAGGACAAGTCTAGTAATCACATGTTGGATGTTGTGACTGTGTTAGGTTGCTCTCTCTCTCTCTCTCTCTCTCTCTCTCTCTCTATATATATATATATATTTAAATTACTCTCAATTTTATTGTTATCTCATTTTGGACCAGTAACAAACATTTTTATGGCTACTCAAGTCCATCGGCCAAAATTTGGGTCACACTGCATCTAGAACATGTACCAATATTTTGGAGTTCCAGAGCAATCTTGAAAGTAATTTATTAAAAGGGTAAAAATAATAGATTACATCTAAGATCTCTCAAAGCTATAAAGATTGACAATGTGATTAAATGACATTCTTCAGGCATTTCATTCTTCTCTATAACCCTAATCCCCAATACATTTAAATAAAATAAAATAATAAATTATAATTACACCTCACACTATTTACTGTGAGCTTACTATGCATACATCAGGGCCCAGGATAAGCAATTTGGAGACATTATTGCATTTAATTCTCACATTGACCTTATGAGAGGAGTAATTTTATAGAAAAGGACTTGAGGTGCAGGGAGCTTAATTATCTCTTCAAAGTCACACACCTACACCATGACTGATAAAACTAACAAAACATAATCCCAAAAATAAAAATTAATTAGATTACAGCTTTGTCTGTTTCTCAGCCCAGAGAATTTACTCTGGGTATTGTGCTGAATTTCCTAACTCCCAAATCTCCAATAAGAAGACATTATATTCCAAGTTCCAAGCTCCAGGTTGTCATACCATGGCCTTCTGCATACTGATTATAGAAGATAGGCTGTGTTCAACTCCACAACCCAACCGAATGCACAGGACTATAGAAGATGCAAGGGACACTTGCGTACATATCAATCATAAACTATCATGGAACAAGTAACAAAACAAAGCAAGATGAATCTCCCTTAGACCTGTTCAATTTCCCTTAGGCTGACAGAATTAGATTATGAAATATTTTGGGTAGCCTTCCATTTTCACCGTATCTTCTCATCTTGCTTAGTAAAATGTGCTCAACATATTTTCTCCTTCGAGTATTTGATGAAAGGTGAAACATGTGATTTGGTGAACTTCCTGTTGCAGGAAATATTCAATATTGTATGAGTGAGACTTTGATTTTTGTTCTGATTCACACATCTCTAATTACAGAGTAAAACTCAGCAGTAGCCTGGACCCCTATGGTAAATAACAAAATTTTAGCAGTAAAATGGAAATGATAAAAACATTTCACTCCTCAAATTCTGCCAGGAAATACTGGGAAGATATTCACTGCTAATAAAAATGTGCATATTTGCCAAGGTTGTTAATATATTGCCTGTATTATCCCAGAAACAGAATCACAAAGTTTTATAACTTGGTAACACTATACCCAGTCTCTTGTAGACATTTCATAGAGATAAAGCATTTAAAAGGAGCATTGTAGTCAGGTAATTCTAAAAGTTACTTCTGTGGTTTGTTTAGGGTACCACAGGGAAATTTCAAACTTAAAATTCATCTAGTCAACTATGTGCATTGTATACATTTTACAGGTAGATGATATCCTGTATTTATAATAGTTGTTGACAAACTTGCAGCTCATATACAAAAATGAGTAGCAGGGGCCATGCCAATAAATGCCATCAATTTGTGCAACACTGACGCAAAGACATGCAGACGTGCGGTGAGTAGTTGTCAGTCTTGGAAAAAGGTATTTTATTACTTCCTTCCTGTGTGTGGGACTAATTAGACGGTGATGGTGTGCATGCGATGGCCACTAACGTTCATCAAAACCCAGTTGCCAGGATGTGGAATAGGACCAGAAGTAGACATCATCATGTGTGTAATTGCATATGATTGTTTTATTATGGTCATTAATGTAGATGCCTCCTTTTCCTCTGTCTTTGCGACAAGCCTCTCCTCTCCTCTTTCTTCTCTTATTTGCCAACATTTTCTTTTTTTAGTATGATTGGCATCCATTCTGGTGTGGAGCATCACAGTTAGTTAGATTTTCAATTACTTCTCATAAAAATAAATCATCTTAAAGGAGTCTTTAACATAATATGTTTGCATATACACATACATATATAGTAAAATCTGATACACAGATTATGTACTATTGAACTATTGTACTAATGAACTGCTGTACTATTGAAAAGGCCTGTGATCCCATGTAGTTATTTTAAAATATATCGATAGATTACTGATACTCTCTTCCTCAAAAGGTGAAGCGTGATTCCCCCTGTAAAAAATGTAGGTTATCTTTTTTTCTCTCTCTTTTTGAAATGGAGTCTTGCTCTGTCGCCTAGACTGGAGTGCAGTGGTGCAATCTCAGCTTACTGCAAGGTCCACCTCCCGGGTCCATGGTATTCTCTTGCCTCAGCCTCCTGAGTAGCTGGGACTACAGGTGCCCACCACCATGCCGGGCTAATGTTTTTGTGTATGTGTATTTTTAGTAGAGACGGGGTTTCACCGTGTTAGCCAGGATGGTCTCGATCTCCTGACCTTGTGATCTGCCCACCTCGGGTGCTGGGATTACAGGCGTGAGCCACCGCGTCCAGCCTGTAGGTTATCTTTTGTAACTCACTCTTAAGGAATAGAATGTGACAGAAGAGTGAGTTGTGATGTCTAAGATTAGGAAATAAAATGCACCATGTCTTCCTCCTCACTTTCTTGGAAAATTTGCCAGGTGCCTTATTATGAGGATACTCAAACAGTCCCATAGAGAGGTCCAGTAAGCAAGAACCCTGTAGCAAAGTACAGAGCAAGGAAATGGAGCCCCAAACTAACAGCCGTCTGGGTTAGCCATCTTGGCAGCAAATCTTCTAGCAGCAGTCATACCTTCAGATGACAGCAGCCCTGGCCAATCACTCGACTGAAACCTGATAAAAGACCCTGAGCCAGACCCACCTATCTAGGCAATTCTTGGATGCTTGACCCTGAAAAGCTGAGAAGATCAATTTGTTTTAAGCTACTATGTTCTGGGTTAATTTTTCATGCAGCAATAGATAACCAATATGCCCAAGCCTCCTTACATAATTTAATTGGACAGTTTCTGATTCTATTTCATCCAGGTTGGCTAAGCCATTACCATGCATTTGAATAAACAGCAAGGAGAGATGCACTGTGATGGCAAGTGCCACTTGACATTAAAAATCACTCAGACACATGACATAGGTTCTGTCTGCAGTGGCAATTTATTTTGTATATCATTCTACATTCAGCGGAGTTCAGGGCATAAATCTAAATGCTAGGCAACTCTTTAATTTAGTTATTGAATCTTGAACACCTACTATGTATCAATATATATTACAGATACTGGTGATACAAAGATACTGAAACAAACATAATTGATCCCCTACCTATGATTGTTTAATTAAAGGATGTGTAAATCTAGCCACAGTATTTCTGTTTGGGATTATTTGTTAGAAAATACACTTACCATTAAATGTACAATAGGTCCTTAAATTGAAAAATGGAAAGATCTTTCTCTCTCTCTTTTCTCTGTCTGTCTGTCTGTCTGTCTGTCTGTCTCTCTCTCTCTCTCTGTATGTCTGTAAATAATTATTTGTGTTTAGGAGTTGTCTACTCAGTTTGTCATTTCCTGTTTCTAGTGCATGTGATGTTGGAAAGGCTCTAAAGAAGAAGCAAAAATGATAAAGCAGAATGTTCAAGGCACTGAGTCAGATCTCCCAGCTCTTCTGCAATTTTGCCTGTGACTAGTCATGTGTCTTTGGATGAGTCTCACGTGTTTCTCAAAGTCCTTTCTGCAGTAATGCTGTGCTCCCTTTTCTATGCCCTAAAATTGTTATTTTTGAGTAGGAAAGGGTGCTATTACCTAAAATTCCCACTAGTGTTCTGATTTCACAGCTGTGTGTTTGTTTGTTTAAAAGTAAAGGTGCAGTTAATTTTAAGTCTACGTGTTTTAAAGTACCTGCCTAAATCGCTTCCTGTGCCCATACTCTCTCCATCTTTTTTTTGGTTTCTATTGCAATGTGCAGTTGTTCCTGTCCTCTCCCCTTCTCTCCAACACATAAGGTGGAAAAGTTAACTGATTTGTGCAGATATGCAATCCTTACCCAACACCAAAAGTGTTGACATTAATCATAAATTGGATTTCTGACCTTCAGTTTCTGTTTCTTAAAATAGAGTCATGCCCCCGTGAGTCAATCAATCACTACAAAAATAAAATATTCATTGTAAATTATTTTTATTCATAGCACGGTGCTATGGTACTATGAAAAATCTTAACTGTAGTTGTATAAGTCTTTATCTGTAAAATGTAATAGTGCTACTGGTGTCCATCATTTTAATGTCTGTGCCAAATTTGAATATACTTTTGATTATTACATTTACACATTTTTGCATAATTGCCATCATGGTACAGAGAAAGTATTTTGCATGCCTTCATCACATGGCCTGATATTGTATTTTCCTTATTTTCTATGTAATCTTAACTATGTTATTAGTTGAATAAAGTTTATGTAGCTTGCATGTAGTAGATGACAACTCTGAACCTAATGTTTCAATTCTCAAAAATAATCAATCAAGGGCTAAAATATAAGGAGGCATAGCAGACTGCAAAAAATAAACCATGAAGTTTATAAGCAGAAAAATGATAAAAATGACTGTCATGTTTTCTTTCTAAGAAAAACCAACAGAGTCTCGAGAGAAACCTACAATGCAGATAATTGTATGCACAGTAGTTTAGAAAGGGAATAATGAGGCTAGACTGAGGTTTCTTTTCTGTTCTATCAGGCAGATAGAGACTAAGGGAGTAGTCAGTGAACAATGGGTAGGAACCAGCAGGTTTGTAAATTATGCCTGGATGCCTCACAAGCCCGCCTCTGACAGGAAATGGCAAATGCTCATCGCTGAGTTACTTATCACTGTGGAAAAATCACTCATTTGTTTGACATTGCTCTCCCACCAAGGGGGCCTTCTGTTGTTATCCCTTTACAATTTAAAAATTTATAGTGAAATTAAATTCTATTACTTCTTGTGGCTGTGTACAGTCTTAAGCTACCATTAATCGCAAAGGCAGAGAATACAGACGGATGAGTCCAATGCTGTGTCTTTAAGGAACTGAAAAGAGGTAAGAAATCAAATGCACACCTGGAAAGAATAGGGACTAGATAACGGCAAGAATAGAAGAACCGCCTATTTTGAGACCTTTTCTGTTAACAGTGGTAATAAATTACCCTGTAATTCAGAGTATATGTATTGCATTTGTAATATGTTATTTTGAGAAACAAAGCCAAACTTCATTATGTCATGCTGTGTTATTTCTACAGCTGGTACTATTGTTGGCAAATGTTTTTTGATAAAACTTAATAAGACAAGGAAAATGCTCCAATTGGTCTCATTACTAAGAAGTGATGTTTTCATTTAGACTTTTCACATAGTCTCCTGATCTCCCTTGATTACATTGATATGAACAAGTGCTTGGCTTGGAAGAGCCCTTGGTTTCTACAGACCTGGGGTCCACCAATTGCTCTTTCTGGGTTTCATGCGTTCCCTGGGGCACTTTCAAAATACATCCACAGATTCCTTTACACTATTCCCATGACCAGGAGTTATCTGTATCATCTCCCCTTTGAAAGCAGGCGAGTTTTGCGAAGTTTTTGAGTAACAGAGAATGTCAGAAGTGGCATAGTACCATGTGACTTCTCAGTCTAAGTCACACAAAGGCACTACAGGTTCTGCATTGTTTGCTTGAATACTCACTCTTGAAAAATATTGGCTACCATGCAAGGAGTTTGACTACATTTTTCTGTTGACATGCTCTGAGGAAGCCTAAATTAATTAACACTGAGAGGCTACATGGAAATAACACAGGTAAAGACTCTAAGACTCCTGGAGGAAAGAGTTTTGCCCAGACGTCCCCAGCTGTTCTATCGTCCCATATATCTTACTCTATTATTGAGTTGGAGCTGAATGAGAGAACCAAATTATCACCACCTGGTTGAGCTGGTTGTTTTTTAAGCCAGTTGGTGTGGGGCAATTTGCTATGCAGCAATAGATAGTCAGAACATGCGAAATGAAGATGTTTCCTATATGGCAGGATAGGTGAGGGCCGTACTTATGTGTACATTCTTCTACCCCAAGCAGTTACTCAGTAAATTGGAGCACTAATAAATTTTGAAACTATACAAAAGATTCATAAATAGAGGAAAGCATCCAGTCAAAATTCCATCCTTCTAGTGTAATAGGCATGAAATTACCCACACTTTAATTGTCTACATCAACTTTGATTTGTTTAAATCAAATAAAATCTGTCTCAAACCATAAACAACTGGATGGGGAGGGTAGTCCAATCTCACTCAGTCTCTGCTTTCTCCCTGCTTTGGATAATCTCAGAACCACAGAGAGAGTGTATTGCTCTGAAAACAGTTTCCCTTCTCAATCAGAAAAGGTCCTGAAGCTCATTGCCTTGCTGCTGGATACTGTATCTCTTCCTGTACCTGCCCAACTCTAATGGAGCCACATGGCAGAGTTGTACAACTCTCACTTCCGATTCTTTCCATTCTGCATGCATCCTCCTTCTCCAGGGTGTCTGCCTCGAGGTAGGGCCCTTTGTAGAACCCGTAATCTTGATCTTCTTCTTCACAGTGCTGCTAATTTATTTGTTATACTCAATACAACAAATATTAATGTCATTCTCTACTTCCACGATATCTTCTGAGGACTCATCTGGAAGGCCTATGGCTAACTCTAACTTCAGGTGTTAGAAGCCAGAACAGTGAAAATGTCCCTTTTTAATAGAAACAATTCTAGTATAATGCCATTCTGTATACTTTCACTTAATAGTTAATAATCATTTTATATTTTAACATTGATTTTATAATAAATTAATTAAATAATTTAAAAAATGTATTGTTTTTATGTCTTAGTATAGAACTATAACATCTTGACAATTTTATAGAACATTTTTTGTATATTTTGTTGAAAAAAGCAAATATAAAATATTATTGTGTTTTTTTGGTTTAGATCCAATTACCCAGCATTCAATAACAGCTATCATTCTTATTCCTGTATGCTAACACGTACATTTATGTACAAATACATTTTATGTATACACATGTGTATATAACTTGCATTCATGTGTATGCAAATCCAGCATTTTTATGTTACTGACACTACACTAAAAACAATGTATGACATCAAAATAATCATACGTTTTTCAGCGAATTGACAATAGAAATAATTGCTATATTTTATTAATCAGTTGTCCAGTTCCTGGGCCAAATTAATTTGGATTTTAAGTGCTATGCAACAGTTTTACCACTAAACAGCTATTAACAATGGCTTAAATAATCTTCTGAAGATTTGATTAATAAATTCATCATTAATAAATAATACTATGCCATTGAAGACTTAAATATAAAGTGTATCGCTTCCCAAAAGCAATCTAAAACGTTAAAAAGCAGTTATGATTTCTTCATTGTTAGACAATTTACTCCTCTCTGTGTTAGCCTCAGAGGAAAGATGTGGAAGCAATTGCTTTTTTACTGTTCTTATTCTGACTGATATATGTTTATTCAGTGTGATTTCATGCAAAATGAAGATGTCATAAAAAGGACTCTTCTGCTCTAAGAGTCCCTTTGGAAATCAAGCATTCATAGAAAATATCATTTTTAGATTTAAAGAAAAGCTGTCTTGTTTTCAAGTTCCACATTATGCAAAAATCACTTACTTAGAGTTATAGAATTTATGGGAATGTTGCCTTAAAATTCCATCCTGACAAGAACTGCCTGAAAAAAATTTTGTCTGCTGTTCACATAGCCAGTCTCAGTCATGTGCAACTTCACCATGTGTGTCTTCACCATGGCTCAGAAGTCTTCACTGGTTTCTAGTTAGAACAAAAGAGGAAAGGAATAATGAGACCCGATAACACACACTTCTTTTGCTAACTGATTATGTTTAAATATGATACTGTGCTGTGCATGTCTCTCTCACTGATAAGTCCTTTGGCCCCATACAGTCAAATGAGTTCTGTTGTTCTTTGACTTTCTGATTTTTGCAATAATATCTGTGATTACTTCTTGCCTGTTCCACTGGGCAATACTCACATCTCTCACTTATGTAAGCAATGGACATAGGAGTGACTCTGTCTGCTCTGTTGCATCAGGAAAGGATAGAGATGATAGAGTGTAACTTTTATTTTACCAAGAGACAGGCAATAAGAACTTACTTAAAGGCAAAATGGCTAGCTGATGGGCAAGCCAGAGGTGCTAGCATTTCGGTTAGGAACACTGCACCATCTTTACATGTCAAAAATGGAGGAGGGATTATCATTGTCGGGAGCTGCTGCTCCTGCGGTTATTATTTTAGACTTTCAACTACATTTTATTACCTTATCTCACCCTTCCAGTGTGCCAGATTTGAGCTACTACTGATTTTTCATCTCATAGGCTGAACTCTGCATTTCCAGATGACATGTAACTCTGTACTTCAGCAGTGCCTGGTCCTCAGCTATTGGGATGTCCTACAAACCACTGTTCCTATCACTGACCAGAGGTTGCTTCCTGTTCACTGCATCGGCCTCCTGGACTGTTTTTATTCATCTCTAACCACTGACTTCTTTTCTCCCTAATTGTCTCACCTCTGTTTTGACTATTATCTCCAAGTTATTGCCACCTTCTAATCTTTCTGATTACATGTTATGATAATAGATTTTTCAGATCCTAGTACCCAAAACACCAATAACTGGGTCTCAACTCGTCAAGGTGATGGTCTTGTTTATGCTTATTTTTAATAGAGTAAGTAGACTTGCTTTCATCAGACTAGTACATCTTTCTAATTTCTATCATTTTCATCATGGTAAGCCACATTTTCCCCTTTGGTACCCTCATTTATTTACTTTATAATATAGAGTCAAACCTTTGCCATGCTTTTTAAACATTAGACTAATACAGTACTCCATTTAAAATTTTTCTCTTCGTGTGGTTAATATATGTCGCTACATGATTCATGTTAGTTGAAAAGTGTAGTGCTATGTTCTGATAACTCTTATTTATTATTTGCTTTATACTAATATGTATAAAGATTGGGTACACAAATGAACAATGGTCATGGTATAAATAAAAATAGAAGTCTGACTCACAACCTGCAGCAATCAGCCAAGGAAGCCAACCTACTGTCTGTTGCAACCACTCTAGGAGGTCAAACAATACCCCCTGTAGCTAAGTATAATTAAAATAGCTTGCTTCCAGCAGGAAGTATAACAGAGAATTTTTTTTCTGTATTTCTAATGAATGCTCTATTTCTAAAAGTTTTTTGATTAATTTTTCCTTGGTAGAGAGGATGGAAAACATACCTCCTAAGAAGAAAATACCCAGACTATTATAACTATATTAATGTTGTATTCTTATACATTTTAAAGACCATGTGATTCCATTTTAAGCAATTGGCTCAAAATGACCAGAACTTGATTAATAACTGATAGCTTTCCTATTTTTTGCAGCTGCTTCCCAGTTACGACGAACTGGAGAAGGCAAAATAATGCACTCTTAATCACATATGCTCCCCCACTTCTAGTTAGATCACCTCCAGCATTCCCATGCCAACAGCCTCCAGAAAGGGCAGACCTAAAACCTTCTGATTTTTCTACTACAAAGCTTTCCCAACTCTCAGTCTGCCTAAGTTCTGTAAAATGCAAGTGATGATAACTGTTTCTCTTTCTATAGTAAACTCCAAAAAAAAACTGCCTTTGCTTGTTCTCATTTGGGTGATCTTCATCTATTTTCACAGTTAAAGTCATATTGTGACATATTTTAAGACAAGAAAAGGGTTAAGGGTAGTCTTTCTCTGATAGATCCAAGATGACGCTCCTTGGACATGCCTTGAAAACCCAGGAAACTCCCTTGACTAGAATCACCACCATGGGTAGCAGGCATGAATTGGTTACATAAGAACTGGTTGACATAGAGGTTTCCTCGGTCACGGCTGATGTCTTACAATCTCTTTGAGCCTAATTTGCCTCATCTGAAAAGAGGAAGATAAAGAAATCTATCTTATGAGTCAGTTGATTGGAATACATAAAGAAATGAATACAAAGTAACTACGATGGTGTTTCTCAATGCTCCTTTCTTTTATCCTTTAATGGCACCTAACATTCATCATCAAAGAAAAATTGTGGTGGACTGTCATTTCCCCGGAGGCCATTTTTCTGGTTGAGGATGAGGTATATGTCTTTATTCTTGCTCTCTTTTATTCTTAATATATTAGTTAATTAATTTAATTTAATTTAAGTGAATGCTTACTTTATACAAGATTCTTACTTAGATACTGGGGCCATGGAAGAATACAAGCATGATTCCTGCCATCTTGCAATGCAAATTTAGGAAAACAAGTGATACACACAAAGTGATGTGAACAGATAGAAGGGGAAATTCAAGAAGCTGTAAGACTGTTTAGAAGCACTATTTAGTTCAAAATTGCACACTGATAGCATATGTCCAAATATGATTGAAAGAACCATATTATTGCTGGAAAATTAAAAAAAAAAGTCATTATCATACAAGGAAGTTTAGGAGTTGAATAATTACTAAACAATATAAAATAGATGGGATGAAAGTGGTAGAATTATCAAAGAAAACAAGCCAAAGAGAACAGATACTAATAGATACGGAGCACCATGTACAATGTATTGTCACTTAATGCTTAATGAAGTAGATATAACTTTTTTTACTTAGTCTTTTAAATAAGTCAACAGTTCCATGATAACGTGTCTGAAGTCACACAACAGAAGTGAAGAAGCTGTACTAGTAAACCATAGCTTGGCTCCACAGCCCATGCTCTTAACCACTGAATTTTGCTGGCTCCTGAGGTAAATGAAAGCAAAAATATAAACAATTATCCTCCATGGAAAAGTGCAGATTTCAAATTCTACAAACAAAAGGAGGAGGAGTTTCTTTCAAGGTTTCTACTTTGGCAATTCAGTAGGTAATTGTGCCGGTTAATAAGATAAAATCTCCGGAAGACCTATGTGGATTTTGATGGGGTGTTTTGGTTTCTTGGTTTTGTTTTTGTTTTTGACCAGGAAGAGACTGTAGGGTGTTTTATCCAATGTCTACAAAATTGAAATAATAATAGTAATTTAATAATGTATAGTTTTTATTATAGTAAATATATAATCTTTGAGCTAATTATGCTACTGCATTATTTATAATATAGAAAATCTTAGTGGAGGCTATTTAAGGAAGGGCTTATTGCTCTATCTAGAATAGTTTATAAGAGAAGAAGATACAGGTTTAAAAGTATTATTTATTTTACTAACACTTTAGTGAATAATCAAAATGTTTCTTCTGTAAATTATGTTAGATTCTATTGTATTACTTTTGTGCTATATAGTGCCTGGAATATAGTAATTGCACAATAGAACACTTAAAAAATAAATACGTTTATTATAATATATATTTATTTAAAGAATTTATAAGTAGAGACCAGAAGTCAGATTTTCTAGATTCTGTTGTGTGTGTTCTCTCCGTCTCCTTCTTGAAACAGGAGATGAAATACAGCACTGGTTAAAAAACTCAAAAAAGGGAGGCCGAGGCGGGTGGATCACGAGGTCAGGAGATCGAGACCATCCTGGCTAGCATGGTGAAACCCCGTCTCTACTACAAAAAACTAGCCGGGCGTGGTGGCGGGCGCCTGTAGTCCCAGCTACTGGCGTGAACCCGGGAGGTAACAGTGAGCCGAGATCCCGCCACTGCACTCCAGCCTGGGCGACAGAGCGAGACTCCGTCTCAAAAAAAAAAAAAAAAAAAAAAAAAAAAAAAAACTCAAAAAAACAAACATGGTTCATCACCAAATGAACCATGTTTCTAAATTGTCAGTGCAATATGAGCTGTTTAACCTTTATTCAAGTTACTGAAACTTCGCAGTAATACTTTTTAAAAAATATTGAGTAACTTTTGAAGAATTTAAAGATTTGGGGCTTTGACATCTGTACGTGTGTGTGTGTGTGTGTGACACACACACAAACACAAACTTACATCCTCTTGACATTTTCAAATGTCATTTTGATATATTAAATGCTATTATACAATGATAAAAAATCTGCTCCCCACCCCCAGGAAATGTACTTCAGGGAGCCTGAATAACATTTTGGCTGAAAATACTCAAGATGAGCCAAGTATAATGAAAATAGCTTGAAACTAGCAGGAAGTATGACAGAGAATTCCTTTGCTGTGTTTCCAATGTTCTATTTTATTTTAAATTGACTATTTTTTTTCTTTGGCAGAGAGGAATGGAAAACATACCTCTAAGAAGAAAATATTCAGACTGTTATAACTATATTAATTTTGTTTTCTTATACATTGTGAAGACCATGCGATTCAATTTTAAACAACTTGAAGGAAAAAACAGGTTGTATTAAGATTCTCAGTTTCTTGAGAAATGTATTTATATGGTTTGAGCTTTTTGAGCTGTTATGTAAGTAATGCTTCAAATCATCTCCCTTTCCCCCCGCCAGTGTTTTAGAATATCTAAGTTGATTCTAAATTATTAACATATTTAAGAAGTCTTCATTTTTTCCACAAATTTTCACAGGTAATATAATTTTTCCCTGACCCAGATGAAAAGCAAATCAAAGACATGTTCTTTTCATAATTTTCTTTAACCAATATCTTTAATTGAGGGAGTAATGAAAATAATTAAACTCACTATTTATGGGCATGGAATGAAGTAGTTATACAAGAAAATGACAAATAAGAGTCTTATCATTCAGGCTTTATCACAAAGACTGCCAGTTTGAAGTCTTTGTCTCCCACTTATGGTAGCTCATTACCTGATATGGGTCCCAGTGTAGGTAGAGATAATTTTTAAGACAACTGTAGTTAAAGGGAATATTAAGGGGGTCTAAATGTTGTCAATGTAGCTACATTTCACTTGAAGTGGTAAATATTCAGACTTCTATCTTCTGTTTGTTGCCATCATCTTTATTTTCTTTAGACTTTTTTAAAATCAAGGTTTCTTTGACTCCACATTGCCAATATTTCTCAATTATCTTTAATTTGTCCTGAAGATTTTTTATGGGGGAATTAATATAAAGCCACCATTAGTGTGAGCATTGCTTTTTAAGCAAAATGTGCATACTATTTCCCAGTAATGTAAAGTTAAATATATTATTTTGGTGATTTAGAAATCTGAAGAAATGAAGCATTCTGGTGAGGTTTAAAAATGAGTCCATTTATAAATTTTCAGTCCTTATTTCTAAAACTCTTTGAGAATACAAGTCATCTTTCTTCTATAGTAGGTGTGTAATGAATTAAATTCAATCCTTGTAATATTAATTGAAAACCTCTAGAGACTCAAACTTAAAAATATATTCTAACTTTTTACTCTTGATAGATTAGAAGTATTAAAAAAGTATTGTCAACTAATGTGCATGTGCATCCCTCCTCCAAAAGTTTGCTTTCTTATTTGCATATTTTTCTTAGGCATGAAGTACCGGTGAATAACTGTCAAATTCTCCTTTGTGAGGTAACAAAGGTTTTTGTTAGCTAATGCCTCACAATTGTTCTTTCAGGAGAACATTTTATAGCACAGAGCAGCATATTTTATAATTCAATGACAACTTGATAAGCATTGCATTGGGAAAAGCCACCCAAAGTCTTAGTATTGGAATTAGAGTGCCTAGATAAATATAAAAATCGATTGGAAATTTGAGATTTCTCTGGGGGCAAATAAATAAAATGTGTTATCCTTAAAGGTAAAGTAACTGAAGTTTATACCCTGCAGAGAAAACATTGTTTTGATTTGAAATTGGAAAAGAAACAAAAATGTAATGCTAACCATACTTTTGGGCAATCAAGGACCATTAAAACTATCAGTGACAAAACTATGTAAATGCAAACATTGAGGTCTTTAGTAGCCACGCCTCATCAACTGCCAAATTTGGTTTAATTTGATAGGTATGAGGTCACACAGGGATGTCAATTACCAGTCACCATCCATCTGATTTACTTTCTGGAAAATGGAAATCTGTGTATATCATATAAGCCCAATTATAGAGAAGTTTCCTAATAAATCCACAGTAAAGAAAAAAAAAATGACTGAATTAACATATATGTAAATAAAAATAGTGAAGACTTCCAGTCAATGAAGCAGAACACTGAAAACTTAACTAGCAGGGCCTCAGTATACTTATTCTTTCACTGCTTTTCTTATAAATGCAGATCAATACAAGAAAAAGAAATATATTCAGTTCTTACCAAAAGCGCTCGCGCGCGCACGCGCACACACACACGACAAAACAAACAAACAGAACAAAACAAACAACAGCACCAACGAAAGGCACCATGTTACATAAACCAATTTGGAAATAGGCAATTTAAATTTTATTTTATTTTAGTGCCACAGTATCTTCAGTTAAACTGGTCAAATAATAAATGGAGTTAAACACAGTTGGCTTATACTGTGTTAAAATATTCCTCTAATCTAAAAGAAATACATACTCACAGAGAATACATTTGAGTTTGATATCTGTCTTTTTAGTCATTTTTCTCCCATTTGGTATATACAATTGGATATATATTATGATCATTTCCCTAAAGGTTAAAAGTTTATATCTAATATATTATATATTTTTGCCACTATGATTTTTAGAGATCACACAATACAGATTTGTCTAAAAAATACTTCAGAAAATTTACCATTTTCCATTAACTTATAATATCTTTCTCTAATGCTAACATATAACCATAAAAATGCATCAAATCTAAGAAATTAACGTAATGAAACTAATAAGTAAACTATTCAATTCGGTATTTCACATTGCATTTACTTTTATGCCTCCTTAGTCTCCTTCTACCTGTGACAGCTTCTCAGTTTTCCCTTTTATGATTTAGACACTTTCGAAAAATTGGTAAATTACTTTGTTTAAGGCACCTCGATTTGGGTTTGCTACCAGTTTGATGTTTTCTAATGGTAAAATTGTGTTACACGTTTTTCTTGAGAATACCTCAGAAGTACTATTTTCTTTTCAGTGGGTCATATTAGGGGTTAAAAACATTAATATGCCTTATTACTGATGTTAATCTGAATCACTGGTTTAAGGAATAACTGCCAGTTCTCTCCACTATAAGGTTTCTATTTTACTTGAGGTTGATGCAAATATACTATGTTTCACTTGTTATTTTAGTATCTACTATTGAAACTTGCTTGCAAAAATTATTACTGTGGTATTTTAAGGGGATTCTCTATTCCCTTCATTTTTGTACATTTATTAATCACTTATGGTTAACGCTTTTTGAGACTCTGTTTTTTAAAAGTCTGCCTTTCCCAAGCTCATGAATGAATTATCCTCTGTCATCTTCAATGGACTTTATTGTCTAATTATCTATACTCAGACCTAAGTTTAAATGTATAATTAATTTTTGTGTATGGGATGAGATATGGGTGCAAATAAATTTTGTATGTAAATCCAATTTACCCAACACTATTGATTAAGAAGCTTATTATTTCCCTATTGTATTGCAATGGC
Source organism: Macaca thibetana thibetana (assembly GCF_024542745.1). NCBI lineage: Eukaryota > Metazoa > Chordata > Mammalia > Primates > Cercopithecidae > Macaca > Macaca thibetana. Next base: position 28,342,244 of record NC_065590.1, read on the forward strand.
ACCTTTGTCATAAAATAACTTTGAATGTATGTGTAGGCCTATTTATGAACTCTACTCTGTTCCCTTTATAAATGTGTTTATCCTTAACCCATACCCTACTGTCTTAAATACTTCCTACTGTCTTAAATACTGTGGCTTTATACAAATTCATGATATTTTGTATTGTAAGTTCTCCAATATTGTTCTTTTTCAAATATGTCTTGGGTATTTTAGACCTGAAACATTCCCGAGTCGACTTGAGCAGCAACTTCCCAATTACTAATAAAACTTGCGGGGATGTTGATTGTGATTTTGATGAATTTATGTATCTTCTTTACCATATTGAATTCTTCAATTCATAAACATGTTACAAACTTCCGTTTACTGAAGACATCCTCACATTTTCTCAATAGGGACAAAGCTTCCAGTGCTGAGGCGTTTTATATCTTTCATTATATTTATCTTTTCATATTGATGATTTTTTTTTTGCTGTTGCAAATGGTATCATATTTATAATTTCATATTCTAACAGCTTGTTGATGTTATACAGAGATAATTTCTCCTTTTATTGTATATTGGCCTTAAATCTCGCAACCTTCCTAACTCAATTTTTATAGTTTCCTTGTAGATTCTTCTGCAGTTTCTTCAATTTTATTTTCCCTGTATAAAAATTATTTTATACAGAGAAGTTGTATATTTTCCCTGCATATTTTCTTGTATGTCTTATTTTTTCTTTCATTATTGCTTTGGTAGCAATTTCAGTAAAATATAACTAGAAATAGTGATACAGGATTTCTTTACCTCCTTCCAAATTTCAGAGGAAAGTTTTCACTTTTTCTGTAAATGATATTTGCTGCAACAATTTGGTTATTGTTACATAACTTCTTCAGCATAATAATGTTCCTTTTTTTTTTTTAGCTTGCGGAGAGAGTTTGATTTTTATATAAATAGGTGTTATATTTTATAAGAGCTTAATCTGCATCCATTGAAGTACATAAAGTTTTTCTTTTTTTATAAATTTGGAAAATTACATTGGCTGTTTTTTAAATGTTAAATAACCTTTATAGACCAAGATTAAACCCAGTTTTGTCATGATGTATACATTGCTTTGTCATATATATTTTTAATTGCCAAATTTGCACTTATATTTTGATTATATGCTGATAAGAGGTATTGTCTAAACTTCTTTTATCCTTTTAATGTCTCTGCAAGCTTTCAATTATCATTGCTTTGCTTACTTCATAGAATTAGTTGATAAATGTTTCTCCTTTTTCCATTCTTTGGAACATATGTTTAAAATTGATATTATTTCTTTCTTAAATGTTTGAAAAAATCTGCCAGTCAAGGTTACTTAATTTGAAGATTTATTTATGGGAAGGTTTTTAGTTATAGATTCAATTATTTTAATTAAATATAAAACTATTAAGACTTTCCATTTGTTTTGTGTAAATTGGGGTAAATTTAATTATAATATCCTTAAGATCAGTAGTGAATTTGCCTGTATCATTCTTAATATTGGTAAGTTGTACCTTCTTTGTACTTAATTAACTTTTCTAGAGTTTAATCCAATAGTCTTTTCAAAAACTAACATTTAGGTTATGCGGGCTCTCTTTTGGTTCCCTATGAATTTTAGGGTGTTTTTTTCTAGTTCTTGAAGAATGATGGTGGCATTTTAATGGGAATTACATTGAATTTGTAGATTGCTTTTAACAGTATGGTCATTTTCACAATATTGATTCTACCCATCCATGAGCATGTGATGTGTTTCCATTTGTTTGTGTCATCTATGATTCCTTTCAATAGTGTTTTGTAGTTTTCCTTGTAGAGGTCTTTTACCTCCTTCATCAGGAATATTTCTAAGAATTTTCGTTTTTTTTTGCAGCTGTTGTAAAAGGGGTTGAGTTCTTGATTTGATTATCAGCCTGGTTGTTGTTAGTATATAGCAGAGCTATTGATTTGTGTGCCTTAATTTTGTCCCCTGAAACTTTCTTGAATTCATTTATCAGTTATAGGAGCATTTTGGAGGAGTCTTTAGGGTTTTCTAGTTATATGATCATGTCATCAGTTTGACTTCCTCTTTACCAATTTGGATGCCCTTTATTTTTTTGTCTCTTCTGATTGCTTTGGCTAGGACTTCCAGTACTGTGTTGAATAGAAGTGGTGAGAGTGGGCATCCTTGTCTTGTTCCAGTTTTTAGAGGGAAAGATTTCAACTTTTCCTGTTCAGTATTATGTTGGCTGTGGGTTTGTCACAGATGGCTTGTATTATATTAAGGTATGTTCCTTGTATGCCGATTTTGCTGAGCATTTTAATTATTAAGGGATCTGGATTTTGTCAAATGTTTTTTCTGCATCTATTGTGATGATCATGTGATTTTTGTTTTAAATTCTGTTTATGTGGTTTATCACATGTATTGACACGCAGTTGTTAGATCATCCCTGCATTCCTGGTATGAAGCCCACTTGATCATGGTGGATATGTTTATGTGTTGTGTGTGTATGTATGTATGCATATGTGTGTGTATGTATGTGTATATGCATATATGTATGTGTGTGTGTATATATATATAAATACCTCTGCTCTTTTACTTTGCTTTGTTTTTAATCAATATTTTTTCTCTTGCTTTAGTTTGGATATATTGTATAGCCTCATCTTTCATGTCACTAAAACTTTTCTCATTAATGTCCACTTGACTAATAAACACATACTGAGTTCTCAAATTCAGGATTGTAATTCTCTTTCTAGAATTTCACTGGATCCATTTTTCCCAATACTAATTCTATTTATTTAGTGAAATATTCAACCTCATAGTCTATTTTGTTGAATACATTAAGTGTTAAATTCTGAAGGCACCTAATGTATTATAACTGACCATCATTAGTTAGGGAGTCCATTGATATATGAATAAATCATGCATTTGCCATTGTTTGGATGATGTGTTTAAGTAATGCATCATTGTAAGTCTTTTTCTGGAATCAAAGACATTTTTTATTGGAAATTTTTAGTAAGTATTTATAAAATTTTAAAGTAAAGTAGAGTATAAAATATTAAAGCAATTTAATAGATTACTATGTCTGTGAAGACTGGGGTCCACCTACCTATTTTCTAGTTTATAAAACCTTGATTTGTTGAAGTGGAGATAGATCTAGTGAAAAGTATTAAAGTAGTAATTGTTATAGATTGGCCTTACGCGCTTTATATCTTACTCAAGTGATTAAAGCATGTTAATTTCAGATAGTGAAGCTCTCCAAGTCATTTGAAACTGAATGTATTATTGAGTGAGGATAAGTATGACTTGGTCATTAAAATTAGACAAGCAGCACTGACCTTAAACTCAGACAGAGAATAAAGTACATTTGATTGTAATGGTACAGGTCTATAGCTTGTAAAAGAAAAAAACCTCACTTTTCTCCCTACTGCTACAAAAGATGGTGTTGACTAATTTGACTATATTCCATTTAAAATAAGTCAAAACCTTTTGTTACATGATTAGGCATAGGGGAGGCAGTCCCAGGAGGTATGTTAGTGACTCTAAATTTATGCTAAAGTGACTATTATTAGACCCATACTCAAAGGCAGGTTTGAATCTAAGTTGTATTGTGAGGATAGTATCATAGGCAAACTTCTCTTCATAATTCCTCATTGTTATTAGCACCTGTACTTTATATTAAGTTTAGATGTATATGCTCATTTCTCATGAAACAATATAAAGGAAACTGAAAATTGGTGTCTAAACATTAGCAACATACATAGGAAGTTTGAAATGAAGAACAAAGTCTTAGTCTTGGCCTGGCTATATTAGTATTACTTATGCGTTTATCAGAGTTTGGCTTCAATAGATAATAGTTACATAAACTGTATACCTATTGTGTATAAAAATTTAGACTCAGTATTTAGGCAGCTATATCATCTTTTCTCAAATATGATTTGTTTTCTTGTAGTATTCTTGCTACCTATCTACACAATTTCTCTGCATTTCTAACTTACCAAATCACCCATTTTCTTTTTTCCCTCCCCTCTCACCACTGTCTTCCCTTCCTGTCAGATAATCTCCTCTGGCAATACATGCTTATCTAATTATGTTCTTTTTGAGAAATCCCAGAGGCTAAACTTGAAACAAACCAGGCATGGAGCCCCTGTGGAATCCTCCCACTTACAGGGAGTTGGCAACAATTAGTCCACAACCATTGGGTAGATGTCAAGATGTCATCAACCAGACCTCTAGACAGGTGATTACCCAAGATAGCCATTGGAACAAAGACACACATACCCTCCACCTCATACCATTCCTGCATGTCTCCCATACCAACTTTCCCTTTAAAAACCCTATGGTAAAATTTAAAATGTAGGATGGTACTTTATTCTTTTTATTTTTATATTTAGTTTTTGTGGGTACTTTAGAATGCTAGTTCATCATCTCAGTTTTCAAACTCTCTGAATAAACCTGCCTTTCCTCCCACCAACTCCTCTCTCTCATGTCTGGCTTTTGAGCAGCAAGCAGTTGAGCCTGGGTTTCATTACAATAGGATTAGTAAATTGAGTTGGAGTAACATTCTCTAGAATTCAGACCTGTTTTAGTCATCAACATAGAACTTGGTTGACCTTTGAGAATTCATTTTATTTACCTTGTTAATGATTAAAAAAACTAGAGAGATGAATGGTATCTATTTCTTCGTTTTATCAAAAGAGTATATTATGTTGATGTAATTCTTTCAAATCTTATTTGATGTCAGCTAAATGCTTTCTTTATATTTGACACTGTTTTCCTATGGTACTTGAAATAAATTCAAACAAATTAAAAGAAAATAAAATTTAAGTGCAATTTCCCATTCCTTTGAAAGATAACTTTAGAAAATAATCAAGGAACTTAAAACTACAATACCTCTCCATTGTTTTTAGGAAAACATCCAAACTTCTTCATGTGGCTTCCAAAGTCATTCCGCTCATGCAGACATTTCCAGTTTCATTTCTTTCTACTGTTTCTCACTCAAATTCTAAGTTGTAGCTATCCCTACTAACTCTTATTTTTAGAAAATACCATTTTTCTCTCTCTTGTCCTTCTTACACCCCTTTCTCCCTCCCTTTCTTGTTATATCCTTCCACCCTCTCTTCCCTCTTTCTTAAGTATGTACTAAATGCAAGCTGTTCTTTTTTACTTGAATGCATTTTTTCCCACCATCTTCACTCCTGACTTCTCTATTCCTTCTTCATGTCTCAGAGATATCTATTTAACTGCTTCTCAAAGATACATTCTTTACCTCTAAATTTGGTATACTACTTTAGTGCAATACTACTCACTTCATTTACACCATATTTCATACTGTATTATACTTCTCTTTTTGCCTGGAATCCCAGGAATGTGTTAACTTCTTTTTTTTTTTTTTTTTACATATTCTCTTTTTTAAAAATTATACTTTAAGTTCTAGGGTACATGTGCATAACGTTGTTACATATATATACATGTGCCATGTCGGTGTGCTGCACCCATCAACTCGTCAGCACCCATCAACTCGTCATTTACATCAGATAAAACTCCCAATGCAATCCCTCTTCCCTCCCCCCTCCCCACAATAGGCCCCGGTGTGTGATGTTCCCCTTCCTTGTCCAAGTGATCTCATTGTTCAATTCCCACCTATGAGTGAGAACATGTGGTGTTTGGTTTTCTGTTCTTGCGATAGTTTGCTGAGAATGATGGTTGCCAGCTGCATCCATGTCCCTACGAAGGACACAAACTCATCCTTTTTTATGGCTGCATAGTATTCCATAGTGTATATGTGCCACATTTTCTTAATCCAGTCTGTCACTGAAGGACATTTGGGTTGATTCCAAGTCTTTGCTATTGTGAATAGTGCCGCAATAAACATACGTGTGCATGTGTCTTTATAGCAGCACTATTTATAATCCTTTGGGTGTATACCCAGTAATGGGATGGCTGGGTCATATGGTATTTCTAGTTCTAGATCCTTGAGGAATCGCCATACTGTTTTCCATAATGGTTGAACTAGTTTACAATCCCACTGACAGTGTAAAAGTGGTCCTATTTGTCCACATCCTCTCCAGCACCTGTTGTTTCCTGACTTTTTACTGATTGCCATTCTAACTGGTGTGAGATGGTATCTCATTGTGGTTTTGATTTGCATTTCTCTGATGGCCAGTGATGATGAGCATTTTTTCATGTGTCTGTTGGCTGTATGAATGTCTTCTTTTGAGAAATGTCTGTTCATATCCTTTGCCCACTTTTTGATGGGGTTGTTTGTTTTTTTCTTGTAAATTTGTTTGAGTTCTTTGTAGGTTCTGGATATTAGCCCTTTGTCAGATGAGTAGATTGCAAAAATATTCTCCCATTCTGTAGGTTGCCTGTTCACTCTGATGGTAGTTTCTTTTGCTGTGCAGAAGCTCTTTAGTTTAATTAGATCCAATTTGTCAATTTTGGCTTTTGTTGCTGTTGCTTTTGGTGTTTTAGACATGAAGTGCTTGCCCATGCCTATGTCCTGAATGGTATTACCTAGGTTTTCTTCTAGGGTTTTTATGGTATTAGGTCTAACATTTAAGTCTCTAATCCATCTTGAATTAATTTTTGTATAAGGAGTAAGGAAAGAGTTAACTTCTTAAGGAGAGGCTTGACCTATTGTGTACAACATTGATTGTCCAGCATCCAACACAGTGTCTGACATACTGTAAGTTTTCAATAAAATTGTATTAATGAATAACTGTATAGTATGCACTTACAGTTTTAGTAGAATATCTGCAAATGCTACTTGAGAGATTACCAACTGGATATAATTAAAAACTAAATGGCATTGTACCAATCTATGCACCATTAGCTCTTTAATTTTGATTCTGACATATGAGCTTTTTAACAGCTGTTTGCTATTTGAAACGTTTTGGTTTTGTTTCTGAAAATATTTGTGGTATTAAACACTCAGAAAGCTGTTTTCAAGATACATTTTTATTACACTAATTTTATTATTGATCAGGTATGTTTGGTGTTTTATCTTGTGATGTAACTTATAAGTAAGTCTACCAATGCCTATTCCTTTTTTTTAGGGGCACTGGGGTGTTTTCAAAAATTACAACAACAGTTTACTTCTACATACTGCACTCTATAATAATGTTCCTGTTATCAAGGAAGGAGAAAGCGCATCAAGTTTTTCAAGATGTACGATGGGAAAATTGGCAGTCAACTTTGATAATAGCATAATAAAAACTTTTGGCTAAAATCTTTATATTTTTGTAAAAGAGAAGTTCTGTAAGAGTTCCAAGTTTCATTTGTATTCAAGTCTGCCATTTTTTCCTAAAATGAAAGATTCCAATTTAATGATTTTTATAAAGTACAATCTGGAGGTGAGAGAATATGCATTTGTAAAGTTAAAGAGAGAACTTTTCAAAAACAGTTATGGTTCTTAAACTCAATTTGAATCATTAACACTTTCTTCTATAGTTAAAGAAAATGAACTTATTTAAGACTATGTTTAAGATTAATATTATACTTCATCCTCATTTCTTAGGATTTGAAATAATACAGAATTGTATATATTATTCAATTTAACTTTATATCAAATAAGATTTCAGACTTCTTATTCCAAGTTTGAAAGCTCATAGGGCAGTCTGTTAAAATTCTATTAACAACTTATATTTTGGCATTTAAAACTGACATAATTTCAACAGCTTGGATTTTTAATGTTTCCATATGAAATGATATCTAAAAATTTCATATAGTTCAAAATACCTATGATTTCATCATGCTTGATTAACATTAACGTAATTGCTTTAAGAGGAAAAAAAATCATTTTCTTTGATTTCATTTTATTAAGACAGATGGGTGGCAAATGGCCATTCAACATATAATTCTTTCCGTTAACATTTCATCTTTAAGGGTATAATAGATAAAAAGGAGGCACACTAAGTAAAGAACTACAGTCCTTTCTCATCTCTCTGATCCTATTATCTCCCTTTCAGCTTTCCTTCATAAGTTCTTTCTGCCTTTGCCCTTTCAAGGAAAGAAAGTCTTTGATTTCCCATAGCATCTTGTCTCTACAGGTAGTATTCGTAACCTCTTTGTACCTCACTAAGACTTCCAGTCGTTTTCTTTTCACATAAATGAAAAGGGCTAAACTCCTTTAGGAGTTTGGCTCCTTTAGGAGCCAAAGGCATCCAAACACAAATTTCTGCATCGTCTTTTAGTTCATCCATTATCTAACAATTTCTGGTCTTTTGTTCATAAAGTATATGAGCTCGCATTTATCAAGTTCCTTATTCTGTCTTCATTCCACACTAATTACTGCTACCATTCTGGGCAATTCACAGTCTAGTACCTAAGAACTTAATTGCACATTTCCTTTAATGTCTCAGTTCTGAAGACATATTGTTCACCCCTTTTCTTAGCTTTTCTATGGACAATTTCTTAACAAGAATTATAATAACTTAAAATATGAAACCATAGTATATGATACTTTATTCAAAAATTTTTTCTTTACAACTCTTAGGAAGCCCAGCAAATTGCTTTCTCCAGCTTTAATTATCAGATAATTATATACCATACAATTTCATATGGAATGTAGTGTAACCATTAAGTTCTCTTTTAATTCCTTATTCTGAATGTGCAGACCACAATCTGAAATGACACACATTCTTCTTTGCTTTCCCCAATCACAATCATAGAACATGTCAATTATTCATTTATTATCTTTCTCTTTGGATGTCATCCTGTCCCATGTCTAGGTTTTTGGACATTAATTATCACTTTTTTTCTTATGGTCCCCTCTTGTCTCTACTAACTCTCTTCCTTCAACATACACACTGATCAAATAATAATTCTTTCTTGATTTATTTATTCATCAACTAAAAATTAATTGAGTACTAAATGCTTGTTATTGTTACAGGTGCTTGAGATACAGCAGTGAAAATATCAGACATAAATCTTTCCTCACATGAAGTTAGATCTTGGTGGAATCCTGAGTCTCCCTATGGCTACCACTCGATATATCAATTGTCTACTGCTGAGTGACAAGTTACCATATTTAAGGGCTTAAAATAACACATAGTTTCTACAGGTCTGAAAACTCAGTAGGCTTGACTGGTGTCCTACAAGGACAAAATCAAGGTATTGATAGGACTGGGCTATTATCTGGAAATTTTGTTGAGTAATCTGCCTTCAAACTCATTGGATTGTGTGCTGAATTCAGTTTCTTGCCTCTGTAGGACTGAAATCTCCATTTCCTTGCTTGCTTTCATCTGGGGGCCATCCATAGCTTCTGCAGTCTACCTGCATTTCTTAGCATGTGTCTCCCACCAGCTTCAAAACCACCAATGGCGGGTAGAATCTTCTTTATTCTTTAAATCTCTGATTAATTTTCTGCTCCCAGCTAGAGAAGGCATTCTGCTCTTAGGGCTCATGTGATTAGATGAATCCACCCAGACAATCTGGCTATTTTAAAGTTGACTGTTCCATATATGATAATCATGAGAGCAATATATCATCATAGTCATAGGTTCTAGAAATTAAGGCACGGGATATTGAACTGGATGGGAAGTGCACTTTTAGTATTCTGCCTGTCATACTCCATATTTTTGCTTATTTTTTTTCTTTCACAATTATGCTCGTTATTGTGGTTAAAAGTATTATTATTGTGGTTACAAAAATGTAACATGAGATCTCCCATCTTAACAAAATTTTAAGTGTACAGTAGAGTATTCTATACTATTGAGAGACAGGACTAGCTGGATTTCCTAGGCCGACTAAGAATTCCTAAGCCTAGCTGGGGAAGGTGACTGCACCCACCTTTAAGCACAGGTCTTGTAACATCTGACCAATCAGGTAATAAAGAGAGCTCACTAAAATACCAATTAGGCTAAAAGCAGGAAGTAAAGAAATAATCAAATCATCTATCGCCTGAGAGCACAGGGGGAGGCAATGATTGAGATATTAAATCCCCGGCATTTGAGCCAGTGGTGGCAACCCCTTTGGGTTCCCTCCAGTATTATGGGAGCTTTGTTTTCACTCTATTAAATCTTGCAACTGCACACTCTTCTGGTCCGTGTTTGTTCCCGCTCGAGCTGAGCTTTCGCTTGCCATCAACCACTGCTGAACACTGCAGTCACAGACCCCCCATTGACTTCCACCCATCTGGATCTGGCAGGGTGTTCCCTGCGCTTCTGATCCAGCGAGGCGCCCATTGCCACTCCCAGTGGGGCTGGAGGCTCACCTTTGTTTCTGTGCCGCTAAGTGCCTGGGTTCCGCCTAATCGGGAACACCAGTTGGCTGCACACTAGTCGCTGGGTTCCACGGTTGACCCACGGCTTCTAATAGAGCTATAACATCCTCTGCATGGCCCAAGGATCCATTCCTTGGAATCCGTGAGGCCAAGAATCCAGGGTCAGAGAATAAAAGGCTTGCCCCCATCTTGGGAGTGGCCCGCCCCCATCTTGGGAGTTCTAAGAACAAAGACCTGCCAGTAACACTATAATCACAACTCTATAAAAGACACCTCTAAACTTTGCCATCCTGACAACCACCATTCCACTTTCTGCTTCAAGGGTCTGACTACTTTAGAAACCTCACATAAATGGGATCATGCAGTATTTGTCCTTTGTTATCTGGCTTACTTCACTTAACATTATGTCCTCAAGGTTAATACAGTTGTGTCATATGACATAATTTCCTTCTTTTTACATTTGAATAATATCTCATCGTCTATATAAATCACATTTTCTTTACATTTCTTCACATTTAGGTGTCCACTTGGCATTTCTGAGTAATGTTGCTATGAACGTGGGAGTGCAAGTATCTCTTTGAAAGCCTGATTTCAATTACTTTGGATAAATACCCAGAAGTGGAATTGCCAGATCACATGGTAATTATATTTTTAATTTTTTGAGAAACCTCCATACTCCATACTATTTTCCATAGTAGCTGCTCAATTTTACATTCTCACTAACTATACAGGGGGTTTAATTTCCTCACATCCTTGTCAATATTTATCCCTTGTTTATATATAATAACCATCCTAACAGGTTTGAGGTGATTATATCGCTGTGGTTTGTGGTTGCATTTCCTTTTGTTCCTAGTTTGTTGAGTGTTTTTTTCTTTTTATCATCAGGAACGGGGTTGAATTTTGTCAGATGCTTTTTGTGCATCTATTGAGGTGATTATGTAATTTTCCCTTTGTTCTGTTAAATGTGATGTATTACACTGATTGATCTTTATGTTGAACCATCCTTGTATATCTTAGAAATTAATCCCATTTCATCATGGCGCATGTTCTTTTAATGTGCTGTTACATTCAGTTTATTAATATTTTGTTGAGAACTTTGGGACCAGTGTTCATCAGGGATATTGGCCTGGAGTTTTCTTTTATGGTAGGGTCTTTTTCTGGATTTGTTATGAGGATAAATGCAGGATTATGCATGGAATGCTAGAAAATCTTTACTATTGGCCTTACTCTGTCTACCCCAAACACAGAGTTCATAAATTCCTTGTCCTGAAATGAGACTGCCTTCACACATGACACTAAAAACAACATATACAAATATTGGTGGTGTTATCTTATTTGTTTTTCAGATTATTTTCTGCTCCTAGGATTCTGCCAGAAATGTCAATCTGCCCACTTCCTGAAAAATTTATCCAATTTGTTAGTATTAAAATTATGTAATGAATACAATGACAATCAAATACAATACAATTTTTTGGGTGGACGGTGCTGTCACAAAGGGATATCAATGTCAATATAGAAAAAAAATAAAAGTTTCAAGGAAAAAAACAAAGGAAAGAATAATAGTAGGTGTGGACTTATTCATTAGATACTAAAATTTAAAGGTACAGAAGTTAAAATAGGAAAACATTAATAAACAAAATAAGAAATCCAGAAAATTTGAAAATATTTTAAAATATATTTGACATACATGAAAATATAAATATATTTCACATGTATTTGAAAACTCAGAGTAGAAATGTATAATCCACAACTGTAGCTGGAGACTTGAAATGCTTCTCTAAGTTATCAACAGAATAATACATTTTCAAATCCTCAAGAATAGAGAATAGTTAAGCAGTATCATAAACTGAATGGATATAATTGGCATTTATAGGACACTCTACCAAATAACAGTAGAATATACATTATTTTCAAGTTGGCATGCAATCATTCAATAGTATTAATCACTATCTTGTAAAAGATAATGAAACCTTATGTTAAACAATTGAAAGCACACAAGTATGTTCCTCGATCATAATGAAATTAAATATAACTGGAAAATCTGCAAATATTTGGAAATTTAAAAATATACTTCAAAGTTATTTAAAAGCTTAAATAGGAAATTCCAATAGATATTAGACAATATTTTAAACTGAACAAAAATTAAAATACAACATTACCAAAAGTAGTGCTTAGAAGGAGGTTTAATGGAATAAATGCTAATATTAGAAAACAAGAAAGTCTCAAATCTAAAATCAAAGCTTTTCTAAAGAAACTTGAAAAATTAAAAACAGTAATTCTAAAGAAATCAGAAGAAAAGAAATAATAAAAATAAGAGCAGAGAGCAATGAAACTAATAGCAGAACACACACATGCAAAATGAATAAAACTACAAAAAGATGGTTAATGGGAAAAATTGACAAAATTGATAAACTTGTAACTAGTCTGATAAAGAATAAAATGACGGAAGACATAAATTTTTGTCAGTATTAGAAATAAAACAGTGAATACTACTATAGACCATGCAACGGTTAAATAATTAATAAGAAGATACTGGAAGAAAACTCTATGAACAAAAATATTTACAACTCAGATGACACGGACCAACTTCTTGAAAGGGAAAAGTGTCTTCGTCCCTTCTGTTGCTATCACTAAATTCCTGAGACTAAGTAACTTATAAAGAAAATATTTCTTAGAGTTCTGGAGGCTGAGAAGTCCAAGATTGGGCAGCCACATCTGGTCAGCTTCTGGTGAGGGCCTGATGCTGCATCATTACCTGTCATAGGGCATCACAGGGTGAGAGAGGTGCATTGAGAGCCAAACTGTTGTTATAATGGATCTACTCCCATGGTAACTCATTAATCCACTTATCCATTAATCTATTAATCCATGAATACATGAATCCATTTATGGGGGCAGAATCCTCATGACACAACTTCTTAAATGCCCCATCTCTTAATAGTGTTACGTTAAAGTTTCAACATGTGTTACAGAGGGACAAAACATTCAAACCATACCAGAAAGCCATCAAAATTTACTCAAAAATAAGTTAATTTATTAACAAAATTAAAATAATGGTTAAAATGGTATGGAAAAGGACACTTTATGCAAAAGTCATGTCACTGGGAAGTAATATCAAGCATTTAAAGAAAAAAGTCAATTCCAAAAATTTAAAAAATGGACAGGAAGTAGACCCTTTCCAATTTATTTTACGAGTCAAGAATAGCTGTGATATCAAAACCAGATGGAAGATAGTACGAGAAAATGAACACACAAATTTTCATCATGAACATAGATCTGAAAATCCTCAAAAAAATTAACAAACTGAATACAGCAATATATAAAAAATATTATACCATATCCGAGTAGGTTTTATTGTAGCAATAATAACTGGTTCAATATTCAAAAAAATCTATCAATGTAGTACATTATATCATCAGTATAAAACAAATCAAAATGTGGTTATATTAGTTGACAGAGAAATAGCATTTGAGAAAATTTAACATCTGTTCATTCTAAAAGCTTCCAGTAAACTTGGAACGTAATAGAATCATAATAGAATGTTTACAAAATTTACCTAACCTACCTAACCTCATATTTAATAATGAAGTACTGAAAGTTTTATCTTAAGATCAGAAAAAAAAAACCATGAATATCTACTCTCATCATTGATATTAAGCATTATACTGGAAATCCTAGCTGGTATAATAAGGCAAGAAAAATAAGTAAAATGGCACATATGTTTGAGATTAATTTCCAAGGTGTTCTTTGTGCTTCTGTATTTGATGTCTAGGTCTCTAGCAAGGTTAGGGAAGTTTTCCTTGATTATTCCCCAAATATGTTTTCCAAACTGTTAGTTCTTCCTCAGGAACACTTTAGGTACCTAGTTTTTGTTGGTTAACATAATCCCAGGCTGTTTGGAGGCTTTGTTCATATTTTCTTATTCTTTTTTCTTTGTCGATGTTGGATTGGGCTAATTTGAAGAGATTGTCTTTGAGCTCTGAATTTCTCTTCTACTTGTTCAATTCTATTATTAAGACCTAACAGAACATTTTGCATTTCTATAAGTGTATCCAGTGTTTCCTGAAGTTTTCATTTTTTCTCTATGCTATCTATTTTCTTGAATATTTCTCCCTTCACTTCTTGTTTTGTTTTTCAGATTTCCTTGTACTGGGCTTCGCCTTTCTCTGGTGCCCCCTGATTAGCTTAATTAACCTCTTGAATTCTTCTGCAGGTAAATCAGGGATTTCTTCTTGGTTTGGATCCATTGCTGGTGAGTTAGTGTTATTTGGGGGGTGCGGGGGCGTGTTAAAGAGCCTTGTTTTGTCATATTATCAGAGTTGGTTTACTTGTTCCTTCTCATTTGAGTAGACTCTGTCAGAGGAACCGTCTAGGGGTGAAGGCTGCTCAGATTCTTTTGTCTCACAAGGTGTTCCCTTGACGTAGTACTCTCCCAATTTTCCTATGGATGTGGCTTCCTAAGAGCCGAGCTGTAGAAATTGTTATCTCTCTTCTAGGTGTAGCCACTCAGCAAGTTTACCAGGCTCCGGGACTGGTACTAGGAGTTGTCTGCACAGAGTTTTGTGATGTGAACTGTTTGTGGGTCTCTCAGCCATGAATACCAGTATCTGTTCCAGTGGAGGTGTCAGCGGAATGGGATGGACTCTGTGAGGGTTCATAGCTTTGGTGGTTTAAAGCTCCATTTTTGTGCTGGTTGGCCTCCTTGCCTGGAGGTGGCGCTTTCCAGAGAGCATCAGCTGTGGTAGTCTGGAGAGGAACCGGCAGTGGGCGGGGCCCTAGAACTCCCGAGTATATGTCCTTTGTGTTCAGTTACCAGGGTGAGTAGGGAAGGACCATTGGGTGGGGGTGGGGCTAGACTTGGTATACTCAGACTCTCCTTGGGCAGGTCCTGCTGCAGCTGCTCTGCGGTTTGGAGGGAAGGTTCCCAGGTCAATGGAGTTGTGTACCTAGGAGGATTATGGCTGCCTCTGCTGAGTCATGCAGATTGCCAGGGAAGTGTGAGAAAGCCAGCAGTCAGGGGCCTCACCCAGCTCCCATGCAATCAGAAGGGCCGGTCTCACTCCCACCCTGAGTCTGTTTCCAGGCAGTGGGCAGAGCTGAGAACTTGCCCCAGGTTACCTGCTTCCCAGCTGCTAAACAAAAGGGAGGCTTCTCAGCGGGTTCAAATTGTTACCAAGTTCAGCTAGAGATTTCCTTCTCCCTGTGGCATTTTCCCCATGCCACTGGCTGCCCTCCTGAAGAATTCCTGTGATGCCAGGACGGAATGGCCTGGTTGGAGACCAGCGAGCTCCTAGGGCCGTTCTCGCTGCTTCCTCTACCCCTGTATTTCACTGGGCTCTCTAAATGGATTCAGCTCCAGGTAAGGTCAGAATCTTTTCCTGCAAACTAGACCTTCTGTTTCCCCAGGAGGTGTGTGTGTTGGTTTGGGATGGTTGGGGAGGGCAAAGGATCTCCCTTTCCCACTTCCGAGTTTGGGCACTCACAGTATTTGTGGTGTCTTCCGGGTCCTGCAGAAGCAGTCTGCTTCCTTAGAGGGTCTGTAGTAGGTCCTCTTACGATTCCTGATTTATTCCTGTGGTCGTTCTGGAGCTAAAATTCACTGCGCGAGCCTCCGGGCACTGCTCTGTCAGAGTCAGAGCTGCAATCTAGTCTTCCTGCCATCCGCCATGATGGACCCAAAGTGGCACATATATTTGAAAAAAAAAAAAAAAAAAAAAAAACTACAATGGTTTCTCTTCACTGATGATATGATTATCTATTATAAAGTTCTAGTTTTTTTTTTTTTTTTTTCTAAAAATGTCCTAAAACTAATAAGAGAATAACAAGATCACAAGTTATAAGTTTGGCATACAGGAATCAATTGCATTTCCACATATAATAATTTTGACTTCATAAGCAATTAGAAACTAAAATATCAGTACTATTTAGAATAGCTCTGAAATATAACAAGAATAGCTGTGAAAATATGAAATACAAATCTCACAGAAAATGTGCACTATCTGTCAGCTGAAAACTATGCAATATTGATGAAAGTAATCAAAGACCTAAATAAATGCAGAGACATAACAGGTTCCCAGTTTCGAAGTCTCAGCGTAATAAAGAAGTCCCTTCTCCTCAAATCACTTTATGAACTTGAAGTTAAAGTTAGTCTAATCGAGGTCCCAGTAGGTGGTGTCATTGATATTGACATGGTAAATCGAAAGTTTATATGCAAAAGTAAAGGAACTCCAAAAAATGATCAATTTTGGAAAGAAGAATAAAGTTGGAGAAATTACAGTACTGGATTTTAAGCCTTACTAAAAACCTGCAGTAAAACAGACAGTGTGAGCTAGAATGATACATCAATGGATTAAAATAGACATTACATAAATATACTCAAATGTACTTGTGCTTCTCCTATACTTCCCCCAATAGTAGTCTACTGTTACTTGTTTTTCAGAAAGCTAGATGGCTTAGTGGTAGGAAGAAATAAGCTGTGATCTCTGTTGTTCTGGTTGAACCTCTGTCTTAGGCATGCACTGTTTTCTTGTGTTTAGGGACTTCTTTAACTCTGCCCCTTCTATGGCTGTAGATGTGGGGGTCAGTGCATAATCCTGTTCCTCCCACAGAACTATAAATTTCTTTTTCTTGTTCTTTTATCCCTTCTTCAATGAGATTTCACCAATGTCCTTATAGGTTTTGTAGATTGAGGCTTTTGTTTCATGGTGGGGATAGTGAAGAACAATCCAGGCAAACTTTTTTGCTGCTTCTGCATAGGTGTGTTCTTTTTCTCCTCCAGGTCTGTCCTGCTACTTAGATTCTTTTTTTTTTTTTTTTAATAATATTTTCTGTAAGCATCCAATGGAGTTCATGGAGGAAAACAACCTAAAAGATACATATTGCCCCAGTTTTTTTGTTTTTTTTTTTTTTTGTTTTTTTTTGTTTTTTTTTTTTTTTTTTTTGCCTGCCTCCTAGGTGTTTCACATTTCTGCATCAGCCTGCACTCCATTTTCACTCATTTTTTTTCAATTATTCTATATTCTAACTGGTCATATGTGTAACTGGTTGCATTTACTCCAGATGTGCACATCCTCTCCTCTCTCCCCCTGCAGACATCTCCTTAGGTTTTGGGTTACTGGTTGTTATGGTACCTCAGCTTCTCTTTGTTAGATTTAAAAAAAGTCATAATTTGAATTTAATTTAGCTCTTTGTCTAGGTCTTTGTGGCCGTGAAGATGGGAGTAATGCTTCTTCCAACCTGGGATGGAAGGTAGAATTCCCTTACAAGTTAAAATTTTAAAAACAATTTATCGATTAATGTTTTTAAAAGTGAATTAGTCAGTCTTATTCATCTTTTTTTGCCTTGTTTTAGAATTTTTTTTCTTTTTTTTATTGAAACAGAACCTTGCTCTGTTGCCCAGGCTGGAGTGCAGTGGCACCATCTCAGCTCACTGCAACCTCTGCCTTCCAGGCTCAAGCGATTCTCCTACCTCAGTCTCCCAAGTAGCTGAGACTACAGGTGTGCAACACCACGCTAGGCTAATTTTTGTATTTTTAGTGAACACAGGGTTTCGCCATGTTGGCCAGGCTGGTCTCAAGCCCTTGACCTCAGGTGATTCACTCACCTCGAGAAAAATGTTTTGAGAGAATCATAGATTCATGTAGAGTTGTAAGAAATAGCAAGATTCTGCATACCCTTCACCAGGTTTTTTTCTGTGGTAATATTTCACATAAACACAGCAAAATCAGCAAATTAATACGGATAAAAGGCACCAACATTATTTGGAATCCACAGTTTTATAAGCACTGATTTGTGTAATTCATGTGTTTGTGTGCACGCATCTGTATGTGCATGTATTTATTTCTATTCACTTTTATCAGATTTGACGATTCATGTCACAACCACAGTCAAGATACAGAACAGAGAGTTTCATTTCAGCGTTCTTTCCTGATACACTTTTACAGAAACATCCATCTTCTTTCCATCATTCCTTCCCCAGTTCATAATCCCTGGAAATATCAAATCTCTTCTTTTTCTCTCTAATTTTGTAATTTCAAAAATATTTTATAAATCAAACAAGTATATCTAATCTTATGATTGGAAATTTTTACTCAGTAGAATTATCTTAATACACAAGTTGGTCTGTTTCTTCTTATCGCTAATTAGTATGTGTTCTGTGGTGTGATTGTACCACATTTTGTTTAACTGTTTACCTGGTGGACATTTGAGTTGCTTCCATTTTGGAGCTATTATGAGTAAAGTAACTATGGGCATTAGTTAATATACAGTTTTTTGTGTAAACATCGGTTTTTCTGTCTCTGATACAAATGTGCAAGAGTACAGTTTTGGGATGTATAGTAAGTGCATATAGTTCATAAGAAACTGACATACTGTTTTCTAGAGTGCCTACGTGATTTTGTATTTCCATTAGCAAATGTGAGTTATGCCGTTCCCCTACATCTTCATCAGCATTTGGTGTTATCGTATTTTGTTTATTTGTTAATTTTTAATGTAGTCATGCTGATATGTGCATAGTGATATCTCATGTGGCTATTGATTTGCATTCCCTGAGGATAATGATGTTGAACATCTTTTCATGTTGTCATCTGTTTATACTTCTTAGTGAAATGTCTGCTTCTTCTGCGTAATTTTAAATTAGATTATGTTTTTATTGCTGAGTTTTGAACTTTATATATTCTAAATCAAGTGCTTTGTTGCTAGTGTAATTTGCAAATGTTTTCTCTGTCAACAGCCCATTTTTCATCTTCACAGAATCTTTTGAAGAATTAAAAATGTTAATCCTAAATGTAATTATTACATTTTCCTTTTTTGAAACATGCTTTTGGTGTCAAGTCTAATAAATCTTTGCTAAATCTAAGCTAAGATTTTCTCTTCTTTTTTTTTTTCCTAAAAAGTTTATAACTTTACTTATAAGCCCATGATCTGTTTTGAGTTAATTTTTATATAAAGTGTGAAGTTTTAGGTTAAGGCTCTTTCTTTTACTTGCCATAATTTTGCCATTGCTCCAGCACCATTTGTTGAAAAAACAATCCTTTCTATATTTGTTTCTTTTCTTTTTCAAAATTTGTTTGACCATATTTATATGGTTCTATTTCTGGGCTTTTTATTCTGTTCTATTGATTTATGTTCCTTTTTCTCCACCAATAAAGCATTATATTGATTACCATAGTTTAGTATGCCTTAACATTCAATTGTATGAGTCCTCTACTTTAGTCTTCATTAAAATTATTGTAGTTATTATACAGCCATCTTGCCTTTCCATATATATTTCAGAATAAATTTGTCTATGTCTATTTATAAAACCTTGCTGGGATTTTTATAAGAATTGCATTGAATCTATTGATCAATTTGAAGAGAATTGACATTTTTGCTATGTTGAACCTTCGAATTCATGAACATGATATAATTCCACATTAAATTGTCTTCTTTAATTTCTTTAATCAGTACTATTTTAGAATTTTTAAATAAAGATTCTATACATTTTTTTGTTTATATATGAGTCTTTTTTGGAATACTTGAAAATGATGCAGTGTTTTCAATTTCGGCTTTTGCACATTTATTGTTGGTGTAGAGAAATTTAATCGAATTTTGTGTCTTAATATTGTATTCTGTGACTACTATAAATTTACTTATTACTTTTGGAGCTGTTCTTTATAGATTCTTGGAATTTTTTATGTATGTAAGCAGTCATTTAATCTGTTAATAGTGACAATTTTGTTTCTTCCTTTCCAATTGGCCCCTTCCCTCTTTCTCTCTTTCCTTCCTTCTTTCCTTCCTTCCTTCCTTCCTTCCTTCCTTCCTTCCTTCCTTCCTTCCTTCCTTCCTCCCTCCCTCCCTCCCTCCCTCCCTCCTTCCCTCCCTCCCTCCTTCCTTCCTTCTTTCCTTCCTTCCCTTTCCCGTTCCCCTTCTCTTTTCCTTTCCCTTTCCCTTTCTTTCCTTTCCTTTCCTTTCTTCCCAACTGAGAAGCATAGAACTTCCAAAAGTGATGACAGAGGACATCTTTGTTTTGTTTATGATTTTTGAAGGAAAACATGCAATCTTTCCATTAAGTGTGTTTGTTAACCATCGTAAGTTTTATAGATGCTTTTTATCATATTGTAGAAATTATCCTTTATTTGTAAATTTTTGAAAGTTTTTTTCATGGCTAGGTATTGGATTTAGTCAATGTTCTTTGGTATTTATCCTGTCTATAGAACAACAAGCACAGCCAGCTATCTTAAAATTTAAAAAATATATATTTTTATCAGTGTGGAAAAACTCTGTCTCATGTCTTTTGATCTTGTTTCTTGATTTGGTAAAGAGATACGTAAGGGAATTTAGAAAATCCTTTCACAAGGCAGTAGCCCATCTTATAAGACTCTAGTCTTGCTGCAAAATTCTATGTTAAATGTCTGAAACTAAACATTTATTCTTTATTTTTCATTATATTCATTTGTAATGATCATTTTCTAATCCTTCAGATTAATGCCTGAGTCAAACGGGCAGAAGGTCATACACTAAGAAAAAAGAAAAACATGTTCATATTTTCTAGATATCAACCTTCTCACATTCAAATAGTTGCTTGAAGGAGCTTAAATTTTTAGGCTTTAAGGTCATGAGAGAATACATTGATTTAGAATCTTTCTTAGAGTGCTTTCATATCTGGTTTTCAACCAGAAACCAAAGAAAATTGATTTATTGACCTACTATGTGGCCTACTCTCTGTTTCTGCCTCCTTCCCACCACAATCCAGAATTTAGTTGAACAAAAGAAACCCCAAACATAAAAATCTCGAATTATTTCTAGAAATGTCTTGTGGTTATAGTGATAGGAAAAAGCAAGGTTTTCTAATTAAACATCTTTACCCTCATTTTCAGGGAACTCTTTTAGAAAATGTGCCTGCAATTTAGAAAAAGCCAAGATATTAGTTTTTAAAAAGTAATTTTCCTATTGGGTAAATGTATTTTACGAGTATTATCTGTGACTAAAATTAATTCATAAATACTTTTAGTTACTGAAATAAGAAAATGGCAAGCATTTTCAATTTCGAACATTTACTTTTTTCTCTACTCTCTATTTCTAGAAGGAATTACAGTACAGTCATGAATGACCGAACAATGGAAATACATTCTGAGAAATGCTTCATTGGGTGATTTTGTCATTGTGCAAACATTATAGAGTGTTCTTACACAAACCTAGATAGTAGAGCCCACTATACACCTAGGTTTATGGTATAGCCTGTTGCTTTTAGGTTACAAACCAATATAGCATGCTGCTGTACTGAAGGCTGTAGGCAATTCTAGCACAGTGGTAAGTATTTGTGTATCTAAATATGTCTAAACATAGAAAAGGTAGAGTAAAAGTATGGCACAAAAGAAAAATATTTTGTACATAAGAATAGACCTGTATAGGGCACTTACCAGGAATAGAGCTTACAGGACTGGAAGTTGTTGTGGGCAAGTCAGTGAGTAAGTGGTGAGTGAATGTGAAAGCTTAGGACATTACTGTGCACTACTGTAGACTTTATAAACACTGTACAATTAGACTACATTGTTTATTTCAAAGAGTTTTTCTTTAGTAGTACATTAACCTTAGCTTACTGTAACTTTTTACTTTATATACTTTTTCTTTTTAAAACTATTTTATTCTTCTTTGATAAAGCTAGCTTAAAACACAAATGCAATGTACAGCTGTAAAAAATATTTTCTTTTTTTATATCCTTGTTCTATATATTCTATTTGGGATTTTTTCTTTTTTTTACTTTGTATACTTTTTTTTGTTACAAATAAAGCTCAAGCCCACAGATTAGCCTAGGCCTACACAGGGTCAGGATCATAAATATCAGTGTCTTCCACCTGCACATCCTGTCCCACTGAAGGGTCCTCAGGGGCAATAATACATGAATCTGTTATCTCCTATGATAACGATTCCTTCTTCTGGAATACCTTTTGAAGGGTCTGCCTAAGGCTGTTTTACAGTTAATTTTTTTAACAGGTAGAAAAAGTACACTCTAAAATAGTAATATAAAGTATAATATAGTAAACACATAAGCCAGAAATATACTTGTTTATTATCGTTATCAAATATTATGTACTGAACATAATTATATCTGCTATAAAGTCAAACACGAGATAATGACATTTTGGACAACAATGAACCATGTATACAATGACATTGTAAGATTATAATGGATCTTAATCATTTCTATTGTCTAGTGATGTTGTAATGTCATAACACACTTTATTTTTAAAATTAATTTAGTGCATCCTAGGTGTACAGTATTTGTAAAGTGTACAGTAGCGTAAAGTAATGTCCTAGGCCTTCACATTTGCTCACCGTTCACTCACTGACTCACCTACAGCAACTTCTAGTCATTGACGCTCCATTCCTGGTAAGTGCCCTATACAGGTGGACGCTTTTTATTTTTTATAACATATTTTTACCGTATAATTTCTGTGTTTAGATACACAAATGCTTACCATTGTGTTAAATTTACCTACAGCATTCAGTACAGTAAAATGCTGTACAGGTTTGTAGCCTAGGAGTAACAGGCTATACCACATAGCCTAGGTGTGTAGTCTACTTTACCATCGAGGTTTGTGTAACTATACTCTATCATGTTTGCACAATGCCAGAGTCACCTAATGAGGCATTTCTGAGAACATATCTCCATTATTAATTGACTGTACTTTTGTACATCATTAATTACACTTTTATGCAAGTGGCAATGCATTAGGTTTGTTTACACCAGCAGCACCACAAACATGAGTCGTGTGTTACACTATGACATTACAATAGGTATAATGTCACTAAGCTCTATTACAATGTTAAGGGACAACCATGTATATGCAATCTATTGATGACCAAAACCACATTATGTGGCATATGATTGTACATAAGTTAAAGAAGGAATCTATTATCTAAATCTGAGAAGAAATTACAAAAATGTATAATGTTAGTAATTGAAAAGATAACAGAGATTATCTAGTTCAGGGAAAAGCAAGTTACAGCCTGTGGTTTAAAATCTTTGCCTATAAAGGTAAATTGGAACACAGATACACTTACTCATTTACATATTACCTATGTTTGCTTTCATGCCACAGAGGCAAGGTGTAATCGTTGAGACAAAGATTATGTGGCTCACAAAACCAAAAATGTTTACTATCTGGCCCTTTATATAAAATGTTGGCTGCCTTGGGTTTAGTTTAGCCTTTTATTTTTGTAGATAAAAATTGGTCCTAAAAGACCGATTTTCAAATCATAGAACCAGTGCATTACTGAGCTTAAAATAAAGTGCAAGATATTTGTATTTGTACCTTTGTTTATTGTAGACTGATTTACAATACCTGATTTTTGTGTGTCAAATGGAGATAGATAGATAGATGATAGGTAGGTAGGTAGGTAGATAGATAGATAGATAGATAGATAGATAGATAGATAGATAGATTACTTGAACTTTGGTTTATAGTGAACGCTCCACTCCAACTCCCCTTCAGAAAAGAAGAACTTATTTCCCCAACTACTGGAAGCTTTGCCAGAAGAAAGCCTTCATCAGTTAGAAACCTACAGGAATTGAATTGAGAAGAGCTGCCTTGACCAAGATCACACCTGCTTCACAGGTGGTCAGCCAGAAGTGGGTATAAAGGTCTGTCCCCATGAACTCAAGTCAGGGCAACATTGAAGGGATTTTTCTGCTATACATCTCCTCATGGATCGGCTAAAGAGCTTTCATGTGGCTCAGTTTCTCTCAGTACCTCACTTTGCTTCCTTTCTTTCTTACTCCTTCCTTCCACAGGTGTTGATCCCAAGAACATTTTCTAATAAGCCTCCTGCTGGCTGCTTCCCAGGGAGCACATCCTGGATAAACTGCCATTAACAAAATAAAGACTAAGAGCACTTCCAATTCAGTGTCTGAGGATCAACTCTCAGATCATTAATTCAACAGCACCTAGTTAGTAAAGATACACTATCTTTCATAAATGTCAGCTTTTCCTGTTTCTTTATTGAAAGGTATCATCAGTTGTTTGTGGAGTTCGTTTTCTGATGTGAGCTAATGGTACAATTATTGGAACTAATTCCTTCAGAAGATAAATTCTAGAATGCTACAAATTGTGGAAAATCTCTCTACCCTTTACACTGGTAAACAAGAGAGATAGCTTGGCCCCTTTTAACCACCATGTTGCTAACAGCACAGTGATTAATGAAAACTGAGAACGGATCATTGTAATGGTGGAGGAAGGAGCACAGTAATATCCCACTGCCCACCAGCATGAAGTTTATCCTTCGCGTCTTTTTTTTTTTTCACTCTTTTCTATTTTAAGCCTTTAACCATACAGAAAGAGAGAGAAAAAAATAGATGATTAGCTTAAATTTGATTTAAATCATGGTTTTACTTAGATATTAATGATTACTGATTCAACTTAAGCGAGAATTAAAGGGTTTGAACTACTGAAGTATGCAGTAATAATGGAAGGGCTGCTTGAGGAAAAAAATACAGGTTATTATTTTTATTTCTGCTATCTTGTGACATTTTTAGTGGCTTATGTCAACTGAATGGCTTTACAAAGTGAAACTAAACAAAAGCGAATGGGGATATAGAGAGAAATGCTTAAGTACCCCTGTCAAAGATAGAATGATGAACTATTATAAATATTTGGCATGTTCGGTAAATATGTGGCACTCAATCAAAAGCCATTTAAATCTTGAAAGGACAAGAAACATAATACAACTGAATGAGACTCTTTCAGTTTTACCTGTTTTCTTAGAATGCTTTATTGTGTGTTTTTTTTTTTTCTTTCAGATATGGATTTTTAACTCCCAAATTCACATTGAAGCATTAGCTTTTAAATGTGTCATCAAAATGCATGCTGCTGACACACTCGCAAAAAAGGATTAATAGTATTTAGATTTCTGTCCTGGCTCATACAATTTACACTGAAAGCTTCCTGGTAAATCACTGCCCTTTCATACTATCACAAATAAGTGGAAATTCACTGCAATTTGCTGATTGAATTGAGATTATGACTCTGAAATACATAAGCAACAATCTGAGAAAACTAACACCGTTATGAAACGCAAAGGCCGACTAATGCAATGAAACCTCCAGTTTGTGGTCCTATTTGCTAATATTTTTTAAAAGCAAACAAAATTTTAATAAAATATGCCTATTAAAAACAGAATGGCAAACTCAGAAACTGCTGAGATTTTGTTGAGAGAAAGGTGGTCTTGTTTGAAGACTGTTATTTCAGCTGACCAGGTTGATATGTCTATGTATGTTTGTATATATTTAAATGGATGGCATTTCAGGGCAAATCTCAGAATTTAGCAATGATAACTGCTACTAGATGATTATACTAATATTATTACAACAGTTAATGCAGAAATAACAGATCATCCAATTTCAGGCATGAGTGACTGAGAAAATGATAAATATTAGTATGCTCACATTTTATTTAAAAACATAAATCTATTTTTTTATTAGACCAATGACAAGCTACCTTAAGATCCTTAACTTAATTTTATATTCTAGCACCGAATTTATTTTTAAATGCAACTGTCCAGTTTCTCAAAGCAAAAGAGCGAGAAAAAGCAAAAGGCTTCCAGGGCAGTGTTTCTCAAAGTACAGTTTCTATGGAATGCCTGCATCAGTGCTTCTGTGTGATTGGCTAAAAATGCAGACAACTGGGCCACACTTCAAACTCCTGAATGGGAAGCTTTGGGGATAAAGCTTGGAAGGTACATTTCCTGGAGGTTAGCCTCTTTAGAATTACCTATCCCCAATATTGTGTCCTGAAGCCTGGTATAAATGGCAGTGGAGCCAGAGGGATTTTTGGCTCTAATTCAGACTGTGGTTTCTAAATGCTCGAATGTAGCCTCCAGATGTACTGGAGACAGTCCATATGCAGGAAGTATGTGCGAGCTGCTGAGGTACCCAAACACTCATCACTCTGTCACTTCAGGGGTAAGTGTGATCATGCCTTGCCCAGTCTTAAGTGATAAGAGGCTACAATACCTGGAAAAGGGATAATTGGATGCTTTTTAATTTTATCTGTAGCCATCAGTAATTTCCAATTTATCTGGCTTATGGTGGATGCTCAGCATGTTTTGCATTGAATGGGATGAATTCATTTTAGTCCCTGCTTAGCCACAGACACAATTAGCAACAGACTTCACTTCTCTGAACTTCATTTTCCTCATCTGTAGAATGAGATTGGTAATAATATCTTTCCTCAGAGGTTGTTTTAAGGTGAAATAAGATAACAGGCATGAACTAACTTTCTCTGGAAATGAAAATCCTTCAAGTGATATTAACTGTGAAAGATTTGAAATGTGTGTATGTATTTCACTTATTTTGTTATATGTCAATATAGAAATATTTTAGTAGTAAAAAAACAGTGCCAGTTTTCTCATGTACATAGTTTTAGTTAATAAAGTAGATAATCTTGATTGGAGATATACATTTTTATAAGACTCAAACTCTTTTAAATGTATAGCTTATAAATACTAAATTTTTTACATATTTTTCTAGTTTTTCATGCCAAAAAATATAAGCAGATAGTGAAGTGGTAAGATATTCCTGTACATTTGGGATCCTGCTAACCTCTCCATATTTAACTGCATTTATTCTTCTGTATAGTAACTAAACTACTATCAAATTCTAACCTCTCTTTGCATAAAAAAAAGATAAAATTTACTACATGACTTCTCACTAGAGTGTCTTATATAAATCTCAAACTTATACAGAAAGTAAAAAAAAATCAATTCTAGCTCTCTTCCTTTCATATGCAAATACATAATCCTCCCCCATTCTTCCCATTGGCTGAGTAACATACCATTCATTATATGGATGTACCAGACTTTGTTTTTCTATTTACCAGATGAAAAATGTTTGATATGTTTCTAGTATTTAGCAAAAAACACCATAAGCATTTAAATAAGTATTTTATGTGTGTGTGTGAACATTAGTTATTTTTTCTTGAAGAAAAGAAGAGGCACTGAAACTCTCCCTGGGGCTGTGGGAGAGGGCACCAATAGCATCCTCAGCACTGTCTGACTTCTGACCATGTGCATGTATTCATTTTTTAATTAAAAAAGTTTACATTGGCCAATAAAAGTCAACTCATGGCCCAGAAAGTTTCTGTCTTTCTCCCCAGTATCATCACATTTTTTTCGCTTTTTCTATATATCCCATCCTTCAATTTGTTTCTTAAATGTTGAAGAAATCCTTTACAAAAGTTCTTCATTCCATTTGGAAACTTTTCCTCTGCTCCCGTTTTTTCTCTTTTGCCTGGCTTATTCTCCTTCCTTGATCCTTTAGAACAGGTTAAGATACTTGGTCGTACACTCTCATGACAGCTGCAGCATTTTCTTTGCAGCAGTAATGTGTTATTTAGAAAAGGTCCTGTTATAAGTGGGAAAAATCTACTCAATATGAAAAGAAGAAAACTAAATGTCCTCTTCAGTAGGAAAGTCCAAGTTTGGATACTGATTCAGATAAGGCTGCCTTCAGAAACAGGTTTCCAGTGCTGACTCTGCCTTCTGTTCTGTTGCCCTCCCATTTTCAGGTGTCACACGGTAGTCTCCAGCAGTCCTAGGTTCCCATTGTCCACAGTGAGAATCCACTGGTAAAGGAGCATTCTTCTCTTCATACAAGCAGTGAATATCTAATTGGTTCTAATTGTGTCATATGCTCACCTCAAATTAATCAGTGGAATTAGGGGATGAAATGCTGTGGGAAGGCCACCTACAA
Source organism: Macaca thibetana thibetana (assembly GCF_024542745.1). Lineage (NCBI taxonomy): Eukaryota > Metazoa > Chordata > Mammalia > Primates > Cercopithecidae > Macaca > Macaca thibetana. Next base: position 28,370,165 of record NC_065590.1, read on the forward strand.
ATATGTAGGACCTACTTCAGCAATAGAAAGGAGGCTTACCTTCAAAGCAAGACCATGGACAGAAAGTCCATCCTTTGAACTGGGTAAAGGGGAGCTCCTATAACTGATCCAGGTAATGTTAAGACTAGGCTTAGAACCAAAATATTATTTAGTAAACCCACTCATTTAGCAAGGTAGACAGTACTCAGTAATTGTAGCAGGGAAATCATAGGAGAAAACAGGAACTATAAAAGCATAAAGACTTTATATTCTAACAAATCTTTTTAAAGAATCAGCAATTATAATTTAGGAGAAGCAAATTGACCCTGGAATAAGCACTCTACATTTCCACAGAGGCTGAAACACTCAAAAAACCTTTTTATTGCAAAATAAAAGCAAATATACCTTACACAACACATTCATTCTATCAGAACTTAATAAACTGTTAATGCAGTTTAATTATTTGTTCCATTGTCAATGACAGGTAGCACACTCAATATTCCCAGAAAAAAAAAAAATAAAGAAGTCCAATAATTGAATTCTTGAGAAAGGAATTTGTAGATATCTACAACTAAATACAGGCTTGAGAAGGATAAGGAGATTTTTAGACAAGCTTGCCCTGTCAAACCTTTATGCACCTTATTAAGTTCAAAATAGGGGACTGAAGTTAATGTTTTTACAGAAATTTCAAGATCACTTTGAAAGAAAACATTAAGCAAAGAATAAAAAGTACATATAATTCTTAAATAACCTTAAGTATTTTACCTGCATTACATGTATTGATTAATTATAATTATTATTATTAAATAATTATCAGTGACTACTAATTATTTGCACATAATTGCCTGCAGTAGCCGCACAAAAACAACTCGTCTTGAGGAAGCATACTTAAGTATTTCAAATAGCCAGGTGAACAAGAATTCAGATATTGGTCTGATGAGCCCTCAAAATAATGCCAATGTGGTTCCCTTATTTCAATCTTAAACTGACCAAGTGATTCCTAATATGTGTTCACATGAATGTGTTCACATGATTTTGGCAAAAAAATCAAGATGCCCAAGGAGTTTGGTGTGTCTGAAGCCATCCCTGAGCATCCTGTTGTCAGTGTGTTGAACTTCTCAGTTTGTGAGAAGTGAGCATGTCTGAAGTAGACTCTATGTCCCTAATAATTTGTGTCCAAAGATACCTGTGGTTTTGGAATGATCCATTTTTCTGACATACTCACTTTTTTCAAATTGTTAAGTTTGTTAATTATAACTACATATTTGCAGAAGCCAATCTGTTTTGGTTATTTGTATGTACAGAGTGACACATTTGCCTGGATTAGTTTTGCTGTTAGCCATACTGTTGAAATTATCACCACTCCCAATATCTTCAAAAGCTCGAATTCAGGCCTGTTCTTTTAGCTAATAATTCTACCCAAAACACATGTGGTGGTAGGTCTTTCTGGGAATTAGGTCCTCAATGCTACAGCATGATCTCTGGCTCAGATACCCAATCTATTAGAAGCAATCCAGCCCCAAAAGATGGGGAGTCCATTACCAACTGTCACCCCACTTGCCACAATTCTGATGCACACACCCAATATTCCCAAAGGAAAGACAACATTAAGTCTGCTCTTGAGCAGACTCTCACCTTCCTTAGCATCTTATCCTCTCATAGCACTGTTACCTAAGACTGAGGGCTTCTAGACAGGTATGACCCCAATAATTATCTTCTTACCTCTTTATCAACAAGTAGTGAGGGTTGTATGAGGCTGAAAAGATAGCTTATACAGCAGGAGCACAGACACCAGTGTTAGAGAGTCTGCACTTCAGCAATCTTTGCCACTCAAAGGCTATGTGACCTCTAGCCAACCGTTAAACCTCTGTAAATTTTGGAAATGATAATGTCAATAATACTTAAAAAATAAGGTCGTTGCAAAGATTTAATTAGTCTCTGATCACAAAGTAAAATTCCTGGAATAGAGTAAGGATAAAAATAAGTAGTAATTATGATCTTAGCCATATTTCCCTAATTTTCAGTTCTGTGATTTTTTTTTTTTTTTTTTTTTTTTTTTTTTTTTTTTTTTTTTTTTTTTGAGACGGAGTCTCGCTCTGTCACCCAAGCTGGAGTGCAGTGGCCGGATCTCAGCTCACTGCAAGCTCCGCCTCCCGGGTTTACGCCATTCTCCTGCCTCAGCCTCCCGAGTAGCTGGGACTACAAGCGCCCGCCACCTCGCCCGGCTAGTTTTTTGTATTTTTTAGTAGAGACGGGGTTTCACCGTGTTAGCCAGGATGGTCTCGATCTCCTGACCTCGTGATCCGCCCGTCTCGGCCTCCCAAAGTGCTGGGATTACAGGCTTGAGCCACCGCGCCCGGCTGGTTCTGTGATTTTTATGTAATCAATAGTAGCTTATGTCTCCATCGTTTGACTAGACTGTTGTGGTAGGCAAAATTCTAAGATGACCCAGAAAATTTTTCCCCCTGGTCTATTGCCTCATGTAATCCTGTTTGTTTGTATGTGAGTGGGATTTAAGCATGTGATGGGATTTTTTTTTTTTTTTTTTTTTTTTTTTTTTTTTTTTTTTTTTTTTTTTTTTTTTTTGAGACAGAGTCTCACGCTGTTGCCCAGGCTGGAGTGCAGTGGCCGGATCTCGGCTCACTGCAAGCTCCGCCTCCCGGGTTCACGCCATTCTCCTGCCTCAGCCTCCTGAGTAGCTGGGACTACAGGCGCCCGCCACCGCGCCCGGCTAATTTTTTGTATTTTTAGTAGAGACGGGGTTTCACTGTGGTCTCGATCTCCTGACCTTGTGATCCGCCCGCCTCGGCCTCCCAAAGTGCTGGGATTACAGGCTTGAGCCACCGCGCCCGGCCGTGATGGGATTTTATTTTCATTACTATTGTTATATTGTGATCTAATAAGAAATATATATTTGGTTTTTATCCATGTCTCCTGGCACAGAACTTCTAAAACTCTTGTAATTTTCTGAGTTGTGGAGGTGAGGGAAACATCTTTTGTTATTTATAATATTCCCTTTCAACCATACCTGAGTTCATGCTAATTGAGGTAACTCTTGGTGGATCCCTGCCTAGCTTTAGGATAAGGGCTGATTACCAGAGGAACCAACCATGTTATTAGAACTCCAGGGAGGGCAGAAGGGTGGAGATTGAGTTGGTCACCAATGGTCAATGATTTAACCAATTATGCATATGTAATGAAACCTTCATTAAAAAAACCTAAACAAGGAGGTTCAAAGACCTTCTTGGTTTTTGAACACATCCACATGCCAGAAGGGTGGTGCAGCCAAACTCCACAGGGACAGGAATTCCTGTGCTTAGGACGTTTCTGGACCTCATCCCAGGTACCTCTTCAACTGGCTACTTACTTGTATCCATTAAGAATAATTTGGTAACAGTAAATAAAGCACTCCCCTAAATTCTGTGATACATTCTAGACAATTATCAAGCTTGAGGGTGGGGTTGTGGGATCTGCACAACTTTATAGCGGATCAGTCAAGAGTACTTAAAGCTGATGTCTGAAGTGGGCGCAGTCGCGTGGACTGAGCTCTGAATCTGTGGAGTCGGTACTAACCCTAGGTAGTTAGTGTCAGAATTGAATTTCATTCTAGCTCAGGCATTTGGCCTCTGGAGAGTTGGCAAATTGGTTGGTGAGGTGTGAGGAAAAAACCCCACATCTTCAGTATCAGGATTGTTATGGTTAACAATGCCATTTAATTATGCTATACTGTATAAGAGATTTTGCATGTGTAGTTAAGGTCCCTAATGAATTGACTTTGATTTAAACAACATAGAGACTGTCCTAGATGGGTGTGATGTAACCAGATAACTTCTTTAAAATGATTTATCAGAAGTCAGAGAGATTAAAAGTCAAATACATTTTCCTGATGTCCTGGAAAAAAAGCAGACTGCTATGCTTTGGAGAGGGCCACGTGGCAGAGAATGACAGGCAGCCTCTAGGAGGTAAATGACCTAGTCCTACAGATTGAAAGAACTAAATTGGGTCCCAAACCACTGAAGTGACAGTAAACTCTGAACTTTAGATGAGATTGAAGCCCTAGTCAACACCTAGATTTCAACCTGCTGAGAAACTGACTAGAGGACCTAGCTTTTCTGTACTTAGATTCTTGACTCATAAAATCTGTGAGTTAATAAATAGATATTATTTTAAGCCATTAGGTGTGTGGAAAGTTGCTAAGCAGCAATAGAAAACAAATATAGGAGATTATATAAAAGCTATTCTAAGATGAATTTTATATTATATGTACAGTTAAATTATTTCAATACAAATAATATCCCAACCTGTTGATTTTAATTGAAGAAGAAAATAGAAAAAATATACTATATATAATAAGAAAGGGCCTATGTTGATTGTGTTTCCTGAAATAATGATCAAAATTCTGTTAACCATGGAAATACTTGTATGTAGCTATTTCAAAAAAGAGAAATTGCTTTGTTATGCAATATCAACATTACAGGATAATTCCTGCTGACTTTCCAGGTTCAAATATATGTTCAGAATTTATTTGCAGCTCTTATAAAGAAGGGCATTTACAAGCATTTATCTATATTGCTATTTCTTTATTGTTTAGGACATCATAGGGAAAATAATATAAAAGGGGAGCATTTTGGTTCTGTTTATTATCCTCTTTTTATACGGAAGAGAGAAGTCATCAGTATGTCTGTTTGTATAGGTAAATCTCAGAGGCTTTACTGAAAATCGAAGAACAATAAAACCAGATGGTAGTTTTGTGTGAGAAATGTCTATCTTAACTCCACTTCTGAGGTTGTGTAAACATATAGGGACATAAAATAACCTAGGGCAGTACTGAATTATCTCACATCATTTAAATGGTGGCACCCCTAGGAAAAAAGATAGCTGCATATACAATCAACATCATGATTTGTACCCATTTGTTTAATTTCCTATTCTGGTCAAATTTTTATTTAAATGTCAAAGAAATACAAATCATTAGGAAACATATGTATCATCATTTCAGGATGGTAAAAGTTAACATCCACAGGAGAGAAAACTTAAAGGCATTCCTTCAGGGTATCATAGCACAGAAATAATTGAAGGATAGAGGTAAACATTGGATTGAGTGTGATTTCTAAAACAATGGAGATGGCTTATGCCTGTAATCCCAGCACTTTGGGAGGCCGAGGCAGGCAGATCACGAGGTCAGGAGATTGAGACCGTCCTGGCCAACATGGTGAAAACCCATCTCTACTAAAAATACAAAAAATTAGCCAGGCATGGTGGCATATGCCTGTAGTCTCAGCTACTCAGGATGCTGAGGCAGGGGAATCGCTTGAACCCAGGAGGCGCAGGTTGTAGTGAGCTGAGATCGTGCTGCTGCACTACAGCCTGGCAAAAAAGCAAGACTCGGTCTCAAAAAAGAAATAATAAATAAATAAATATAAAAAAATAAAGCAAATAGTCTGTAACACAGTTTCAGTGAGGAAAGGGCACCAGCTGCAGAAAGCAGTTAAGTTCTAAATAAATTTGGGCTATCCCAGCAAACATAGAAAAGTGAAATTATTATTATTTGAGATCTGTCTTGGTCTTGTTGCCCAGGCTGGAGTGCAGTGGCGCAATCTCGGCTCACTGCAACCTCCGCCTCCTGAGTTCAAGTGATTCTTCTGCCTCAGACTCCTGAAGAGCTCGAATTTCAGGCACTTGCCACCACGCCCGGCTAATTTTTGTGTGTGTTTTTAGTAGAGACAGGGTTTCACCATGTTGGCCAGGCTAGTCTCGAACTCCTGACCTCAGGTGATCCACCCACCTCGGCCTCCCAGAGTGCTGGGATTACAGGTGTGAGCCACTGCGCCCAGCTGAATACTGAAGTTTTATATAGTAGTGAAGTTTCTGGCCACAAAACCATTTATTTAAACAAACAATAAATAAAATATTAGGAAAAATATTCTAGCAATCTAGGAAAAGAATAGTAAAACATTAATTTTTTTCTGGGAATACATAGATATTTCCAAATTATAAGTCCTCAAGATTATTTATTTCACCAGTGGGCAAGATTATAATTAGTAAAACTAGGATACCTACTCAGTAGTTCTGCAGTTCCTAGTTTAAGTCGCACCTCTAAAATAAAGCAGAAACTGCAGAGAGAGAAAATTATCTGGCCATATCTCCAATGCTCTGAATCCTTGCCTCAGTTCAGTAAGTGTGGCATCTAAATAAAAATATATATGCAAAATTTATTTGTGATGTTTATGTAAAAAATGCCCAGCTTTGGTGAAATTTTAGCAATTTTCTTACAAAGGCAAATACATAATATCTGATTATGGTGTTAAAAATACATTTTATGAAAAATCTTGATCTGTACTATCCTTGTCTTCCTGACAAATCTGTTTAACTTGCCCTCCCAGGAAATAGTTGGCACCTCCCCCAGCTCCCACCAGAAGACTCCGAGGTCCATGGGCAACGTGGTGTGCATATATCCTCTTCAGTTTAAAACTACATCGTTGCAAAATTCTGGACCCTGTCAAGAAAGGAAAGGGAGCAGGGAAGGCATTAATGCCAAATGGGCAATTAACAAATGCCCACCAAAAGAATTAAATTTACAAAGCCTATTGTAACAACACAATATTTATGTTGAAAAAAACACACAAGGCCGGGCGCGGTGGCTCAAGCCTGTAATCCCAGCACTTTGGGAGGCCGAGACGGGCGGATCATGAGGTCAGGAGATCGAGACCATCCTGGCTAATACGGTGAAACCCCGTCTCTACTAAAAAAATACAAAAAAACTAGCCGGGCGAAGTGGCGGGTGCCTGTAGTCCCAGCTACTCGGGAGGCTGAGGCAGGAGAATGGCGTGAACCCGAGAGGAGGAGCTTGCAGTGAGCTGAGATCCGGCCACTGCACTCCAGCCTGGGTGACAGAGCAAGACTCCGTCTCAAAAAAAAAAAAAAAAAAAAAAAAAAAAAAAAAAAAAACCACACAAAATTTTCA